>NC_053394.1:378219155-378519155 GCF_905171765.1 Bufo bufo | reverse complement strand
TATAGTATATAAAAGAGTTCAGACGGCTCACTCCTTGTAATCAGGGTCAGGTGCTCTGGTCTGATTTGAATCACCCTATTCAAAAGCAGATATGTAGTAAGAAAAATACGACCGGCACTCTAACAATGGGAGTAATGTGGGACAACTAAAATAGGTATACACTATTTAATAACATTTATAACATATAATAATAAAATTGCAATCCATAGATAAAAAATGCATATAAAACAATTGTGAATCCAAGTATATACTGTTAACGTCCTCCTGAGGTAGCTTTCCGTAAAATATAGCTATTGCTCAATCACAGAGTGAATGCACAAAACCGCATAGTTTATATCGCATCAATGGTGATAAAACGCATGAGAATCTTTTGCTGTATGGATGATGGTATTACAGCATGTAGATAGTCTCTCTGTAGTGTTGCCGACATATAATACAGTGTATTATGTTTTTTAATCACTGTTTTGAGCTGGCTCTTGTTCCTGTGGCGTCCCACATATAAGTGCTCTGTGCTCCAAATCGTTTGTCGGTTACGAAATTTTTCCGAAGTTTTTCTATTATTAAATAGTGTATACCTATTTTAGTTGTCCCACATTACTCCCATTGTTAGAGTGCCGGTCGTATTTTTCTTACTACATGATCCGTTATAGTGCTATCAGTTTTGAAACTTAAGATGGATAAACGCAAATGTGTTAACGATCCATACAATTTCTGCTACATATGTGGCAAATACACTACTTATGATCAGCGCAAGAATCTGACAAAGCGAGTGCGTCTTGCAGCTTGGGATGCATTTGTGCTAGCAGTGCAGAACTTCCTTGGGAGCAGACGAGCTGCAAACTATGCTGAATTAGCAGACAACATGCTTACAGCATATGAACAACTTGGCTGCCAAATGTCATTGAAAGTGCATTTCTTACATTCCCATCTTGACTTTTTTCCACCCAATTTGGGACACGTAAGTGACGAACATGGAGAGCGGATCCATAAAGATATTTCTACAATGGAGAACAGGTATCAAGCCTGCTGGAATCCCAACATGATGGGGGACTACTGCTGGTTTTTGCAACGGGAAAGTATGACCGTTCACAAATGCAAAAGCAGATGTCTGAAGCACTTTTAACAGTACTGGGCCTTGCTCAAGTAAGACTTTTAAACTGAAAAACAAGACTTTTTTAAATTTTGTTATTCCATTACATTTTCATACACTCTTTACTAGTAGTGTTGATCGAGCACCATAGTGCTCGGGGGCTCGGACCGAACACATTGGGATGTTCAGATGCTCGTCCGAGCACTCGAGTATAATGGAAGTCAATGGGAGAACCCGAGCATTAAACCAGGCACCCCCTGCTCTGAAGAGGGGAGGGTGCCTGGTTCATAGGAAAAGGTCAGAAAGTGATGGAAAAACAACCGAAATGGTTCGGGAACAGCATGGGTAGGATGTCTGGATGCATCTTGGACTCCCGGGTCGCTGCTGGGAACGATGTTGTCCGATTAGTACGCCACTTTTACAGACTGACAATAATACGCACAAAACCGAAGATTAAATTGATTTTAGAGGAAAAATTGTTAGGAAACATTCTTTCCTGTATATTCACTTGTATATAAAGTGCAAGTTCAGCCAAAAATGTTGTTGATTTTCGGAACTGGGGCTATGTTTAAGAGGGACAGCCAGTGGCATCAGTATTGCACCGCTAGAGGTGAAATTCGTGGACTGGCGCAAGACGAATCACAGTGAAAGCATTTGCCAAGAATGTTTTCATTAATTAACAACGAAAGTCGAAGGTTTGAAGACGATCCGACAGGCGATCCGGCGGCGTTATTCCCATGACCCGTCGAGCAGCTTCCGGGAAACCAAAGTCTTTGGGTTCCGGAGGGAGCTTCCGGGAAACCAAAGTCTTTGGGTTCCGGAGGGAGTATGGTTGCAAAGCTAAAACTTAAACTAATTGACGGAGGGGCACCACCAGGAGTGGAGCCTGCGGCTTAATTTGACTCAACATGGCAAACCTTCCCGGCCCGGACACGGAAAGGATTGACAGATTGATAGCTCTTTCTCAATTCTGTGGGTGGTGGTGCATGGCTGTTCTGAGTTGGTGGAGCGATTTGTCTTGTTAATTCCGATAACCAACGAGACTCCTCCGTGCTAATTAGTTACGTGACCCCCGCCGGTGAGGATTGTGTTGACCAGACTCTTATGGGAGAGTGACTGCTGCTTAGCTGACCATCAAAAAAAAAAGTCTGATCTAGTGGTCATTTTTTTTGTAAGACAGGTGCACATTTATTAAACTGATCTACATAGTATGCGCAAAAAATGCGGCACAGGTGAGCTGGATTTTGGTCCACGTCTCCATGAAAGTAGGCAAATTGTGCTTCAACTCACCACTGAAACAGAGACAGAAAAGTACGCCAGCCCTGGAGTGGTGTAGTAATTAGAATTATTTTACGACAAAATCTAGAAAAAAATGAGGTGCATCTACATAAATATGGGCGGAAATTAGGCAGAAAAAAAAAATCTGAATTTGTCTTAAAACGCAAAATAAGCACAAATGCCTCCAAAACTGGTGCAAAAACAGTTTGTAAATGAGACTTAAAAAACAAGATAAACAGGCTTTTTACTACTTTTTAAACAGGCGGCAATACTTTAGTACCTTATTTTTCACCCTATAAGACGCACCTGCCCATAAGATGCACCTGGGTTTTTGAGGAGGAAAATAAGAAAAAATATATTTTGAACCAAAAGGTGTGCTTTTTGAACTACCGTAATGGTGGTCTGTGGATGACACTATTATGGGGGCATCTGTGGATGGCACTGTTATGGGGGAATCTGTGGATGGCACTGTTATGGGGGCATATGTGGATGGCACTGTTATGGGGGCATATGTGGATGGCACTGTTATGGGGGATCATTGTGGGGGCATCTGTGGATGGCACTGTTATGGGGGCATCTGTGGATGACTGTCATGCCCCACTCTGACGATGTGCGGAGGTCAGCCAGGATTGCAGCACGAGTCTAGTATTTGTTTTGATGCTGTGCTGGATCCGCCTCGCATCAGGTGCACTGGGTGGAGTCATTAGTTTAAATAGTCTCCAGCTAAAGTGCTCTGAGCGGATTATACTCATCATTGTGGTCTTGGAAGCTAGGAAGGAAGGTTGGCTGTTTGTTCCTGCTCTCAGCAGATAAGTGTCTTTTCTGGTTTGGTTGTTTAGGTCATCTTACCCGTCCAGGTTCTGTGCGAGCTGGCAGCTCCTTTCTCCCCATCTCAGGGAGTTCAGGGTTCTGTTAGTATAGGCTGGTGGACACAGCAAATCTACCATCAAGATTTGTCTGTGGGCTAAGCATTGTAGGGAAAGAGGTCAGGGATAAATTAGGAGGTGACCCTTCCCCTGTCTCTCGTCCAGAGCCTGGTTGGTGTGTTATCTGTTTAACTGTGCACGTCCGCCGTGACATTATAATCCGCCATACTGTGACTGCCATTGCTCAGCGTTTATGTGATGGCGTCAATTGATGCACTGGTTGACCGCATGCAGGGTTTGTCCCTGGAGGTTGCGGATCTACGTGGTACGGTCACACAGTGTCAGAGGGTGTTGGCTTCAGGTACAGGTCAAATTGTTGGGGAGCCTAAAGTCGCTCTTCCGGAGAAATTTGCAGGGGGTACTGATGATTTTTTCCGTTTCAAGGAATCATCTAAGTTGTACTTTCGTTTGTGCCCATTTTCATCAGGTAATGAGGATCAGAGGGTGGGTATCGTCATGTCTTTGCTGAAAGGGGACGCGCAATCCTGGGCTTTTTCCCTGACGCACGGTTCTCTGGCTCTCCGGTCGGTAAAGGAACTTTTTTAAAGCCCTGGGATTGATTTACGATGACCCAGATCGAGTTTCAATGGCAGAGTCTAAATTACGTAACTTACTACAGGGTAAACATACTGCTGAGGTTTACTGCACAGAGTTTAGGAGGTGGGCTACTGAGTCGGGGTGGAACGACCCCGCGTTACGTAGCCAGTTTTGTCAGGGGTTATCTGAAAGGTTGAAGGATGCTCTGGCTTTTCATGAATACTCTGATACTTTGGAAAATGCAATGTCTTTGGTGATACGTTTGGATAGACGTATCAGAGAGAGGGGTAACTGTCCCTCTGTGCAGGGGATTCCTCCCGCGTGTAGTTTTGTTCCACCAGCTGCCCAGGGAGATATTGCTTGTTATTCTGGCCTAGGAGAGGAACCCATGCAGTTAGGTCAGATATCTTTCCATTCGGATAGTAGAGACTTTCGTAAAGCGCACAATTTATGTTTCTTTTGTGGAAAGAGGGGTAATTTTGTTTTTTTCTTGTCCGTATGTTGAACCACAGGGGAGAGTAATAAAGAAAAAAGAAAAAGAAAAAAAAAACTCCCACACACTTGGTAGTATGAATGGTCTGGTAGAGCAGACTGGTATGCAAGTTCCCTGCAGTTCCCGTTTTCTCCTTTCAGCTATGGTGGCGCTAGAGTCTCGAAATGTGTTTGTTGATGTTTTTCTTGATTGTGGTGCTGGGGTAAATTTAATTGACTTTCTGTTTCTTGAGGGTTCGGGACTACCCTGCACGTTAGAGAACGAGATTCGTGTTTTTGCCATTGATTCTTCCCCTCTTTCTCAAGGGAGCCTTACTCACGTTGTTCATGATATTCATTTAAGGGTGGGTGATTCACATGCTGAGATTATTTCCTGTTTCGTCATGAAGGATTTGCCAGCTCCAATAGTTTTGGGGTTGCCATTGTTGTCTAAACATAACCCAACTATAGACTGGCAGGCGAGACAAATCATTGGTTGGAGCAAGTTTTGTTCGGATAATTGTCTTGTCACATCTATTTCTGAAGTGTCCGTTACGGCCTTGCCTCAGTATCTCTCAGATTTTTCGGACGTGTTTACGGAGGGTGGGGCTCAGGAATTGCCCCCTCATTGTGACTATGATTGTCCTGTGAATCTCATTCCGGGGGCTAAGTTGCCTAAGTCTCGGCTCTACAACCTCTCTCAACCCGAGAGAGAGGTCATGCGAAAGTATGTCGCCGAGAGTTTGGCAAAGGGTCATATTAGACCATCTAAGTCTCCAGTGGCTGTAGGTTTGTTCTTCGTGAAGAAGAAAGATGGATCACTGAGACCGTGTTTGGAATTCCGGGAGCTGAATCGTATTACAGTCCGGGATCCATATCCCCTGCCTTTGATCTCTGATCTTTTTGATCAGATTGTTGGAGCCAAGGTGTTCTCCAAGTTGGATTTGAGAGGAGCATACAATCTGATCAGGATCAAGGAGGGGGATGAGTGGAAAACGGCCTTCAATACGCACGAGGGTCATTTTGAGAACCTGGTAATGCCTTTTGGGTTGACGAATGCGCCAGCGGTATTTCAGCGATTCGTCAATGATATTTTTCATCATTTGGTGGGGAGGTTCGTAGTAGTCTACCTTGATGACATTTTAATTTATTCTCCTGATCTGAAGACCCATCAGGATCATGTGAGACAGGTTTTGACGATCCTGCGGGAGAATAAGTTATACGCCAAATTGGAGAAATGTTTGTTTGCGGTGCAAGAGCTTCCATTTTTGGGATACATGCTTTCTGATTCTGGTTTTCGTATGGACCCCAAAAAGGTCCGGGCGGTTCTGGAGTGGGACCGACCGGAGAATCAAAAAGCTTTGATGCGATTTTTGGGGTTTACGAATTATTATAGAAAATTTATTTTGAATTATTCCACGCTAGTCAAACCTCTTACTGATATGACCAAGAAGGGCGCTGATGTCTCTGTCTGGTCGGATGAGGCATTGCAGGCCTTTTCGGCTATTAACCCTTTCACGACTGCAATCTGTATATATACGTGATAGCTGCACATGCCCCGTGCAGCTACCACGTGTATAGACGTCAAGCCAGCTCTTTAATCCAAGCGCTGCAAAGCGCTTGGATTAAAGCTTCTGCCCCTGCCCTGGTGCTGTCACGGACAGCATACAGGCCAGTAATGCCAGCAAGGGGCCAATCAGAGTGGCCCCTTGCCGGCAATCGATCCGATTGGTTAGTCTGTGCAGACTAACCAATCGGATCGCGGCAGTGTTAAAATGCCGGTTTCAGGCTCTGATCTGCGCTCTGCAGATCAGAGCCTGAAAGCCGATAGTGTTCCTCATGCCCCCCCCCCGATCTGTGCCCCTCCAAGCCCTTAGTGCCCCTCTGTGCCCCGACGATCTGTGCCCCGACGATCTGTGCCCCTCTCCTGCGCTGATGGCATGCGGTCCGCCCCCTGCATTAATTTTCTAGCCGCCCCTCCTGCCCCAGCCTTCCTCGATATTGTGGGCAGCCTCCCGAACCCCCCCCCCCTTCCCAGCGCTGCCCCCCCCCCCCCCGATCCCCCTGCTGTGTGCGATGGCGGCGGCTCCATTACTGAGCCGCCGCCATCAGCAGAGAGTGTCAGCTCTATGCTGACACTCTCCTGTAACCCCTATAGATGCCGCGGTTGCGGCATCCATGGGGTTAACAGAGGGAGGGAGCTCCCTCTCTCCACCATCGGGGCTGCAGCGCTGTGATTGCAGCACCCGATGGTTGCCATGGCAAAGGCGTCCAGTGCTGCCACCTACAGGCAATCTGGAAGTACTATACTTTGGAATGCAAGAGCATTGCAAAGTATAGTACAACTATCAGCCCCACTGGATCTTCAAGATCCAAGAGGGAACTGATAAAAAAAAGTGAAAATAATAAAAGTAAAAATAAATAAATAAAAATGTAAAATTAGAAAAAAGAAAATTGCCTTTTCCTATAAAATTATGAAAAAATAAAATACACATATTAGGTGTCACCGCGTCCGTAACGACCATCTCTATAAATATATCACATGATAGACCCCGTCCGATAAACACCATAAAAATAAAATTAAAAAAACAGTGCCCAAAAAGCTATTTTTGTCACCTTACATCACAAAAAGTGCAACAGCAAGCGATCAAAAAGGCTTATGACCCCCAAAATAGTACCAATCAAACCGTCACCTCGTCCCGCAAAAAATTATACCCTATTTAAGACAATCGCCCAAAAAATAAAAAAGCTACGGCTCTCAGACTATAAAGACACTAAAACATCATTTTTTGGGTTTCAAAAATGCTATTATTGTGTAAAACTTAAATAAATAAGAAAAAGTATACATATTAGGTATTGCCACGTCCGTAACGATCTTCTCTATAAAACTATCACATGACCTAACTCCTCAGATGAACGCTGTAAAAATAAATAAATGAAAATTGTTCCAAAACAGCCAATTTTTGGGTCACCTTGCCCCATAAAGTGTAATAATGAATGATCAAAAAATCCTATGTACCCAAAAATGGTACCAATAAAAACCTCAACACTTTCTGCAAAAAACGAGCCCCTGCACAAGACGATCGGCACAAAAATAAAAAACATATGGCGTTCAGAAAACCAATCCAGCACAATCTACCTTCCAAAAACCGTATGGCATTCCTTTCCTTCTGCGCCCTGCCGTGTGCCCGTACAGCAGTTTACGACCACATGTGGGGTGTTTCTGTAAACCGCGGAATCAGGGTAATAAATATTGAGTTTTGTTTGGCTGTTAACTCTTAATGTGTTAAAGAAAAAAAAATTATAAAATGGAAAATTTGCCAAAAAAGTGAAATTTAGAAATTTCATCTCCATTTTCCTTTAACCACCTCCGG
This sequence comes from Bufo bufo, assembly GCF_905171765.1. Classification (NCBI taxonomy): domain Eukaryota; kingdom Metazoa; phylum Chordata; class Amphibia; order Anura; family Bufonidae; genus Bufo; species Bufo bufo. The sequence continues at coordinate 378,511,479 of NC_053394.1, read as the reverse complement.
ACCGCTGTACGCACAGACGCGTCCTGGAGGTGGTTGATTCATTCCGCCTGGACGCATATACGCGTCATCTCGCGAGACGCGAGATTTCCTGTGAACGCGCGCACACAGGAACGGAAGGTAAGAGAGTTGATCTCCAGCCTGCCAGCGGCGATCGTTCGCTGGCAGGCTGGAGATGTGTTTTTTTTAACCCCTAACAGGTATATTAGACGCTGTTTTGATAACAGCGTCTAATATACCTGCTACCTGGTCCTCTGGTGGTCCCCTTTGTTTGGATCGACCACCAGAGGACACAGGTAGCTCAGTAAAGTAGCACCAAGCACCACTACACTACACTACACCCCCCCCCCCCGTCACTTATTAACCCCTTATTAGCCCCTGATCACCCCATATAGACTCCCTGATCACCCCCCTGTCATTGATTTCCCCCCTGTCATTGATCACCCCCCTGTCATTGATCACCCCCCTGTAAAGCTCCATTCAGACGTCCGCATGATTTTTACGGATCCACTGATAGATGGATCGGATCCGCAAAACGCATCCGGACGTCTGAATGAAGCCTTACAGGGGCGTGATCAATGACTGTGGTGATCACCCCATATAGACTCCCTGATCACCCCCCCTGTCATTGATTACCCCCCGTCATTGATTACCCCCCTGTAAAGCTCCATTCAGACGTCCGCATGATTTTTACGGATCCACTGATAGATGGATCGGATCCGCAAAACGCATACGGACGTCTGAATGAAGCCTTACAGGGACATGATCAATGACTGGTGATCACCCCATATAGACTCCCTGATCACCCCCCTGTAAAGCTCCATTCAGATGTCTGCATGATTTTTACGGATGCACTGATAGATGGATCGGATCCGCAAAACGCATCCGGACGTCTGAATGAAGCCTTACAGGGGCGTGATCAATGACTGTGGTGATGACCCCATATAGACTCCCTGATCACCCCCCTGTCATTGATTACCCCCCCTGTCATTGATTACCCCCCTGTAAAGCTCCATTCAGACGTCCACATGATTTTTACGGATCCACTGATAGATGGATCGGATCTGCAAAACGCATACGGACGTCTGAATGAAGCCTTACAGGGACATGATCAATGACTGGTGATCACCCCATATAGACTCCCTGATCACCCCCCTGTAAAGCTCCATTCAGATGTCTGCATGATTTTTACGGATGCACTGATAGATGGATCGGATCCGCAAAACGCATCCGGACGTCTGAATGAAGCCTTACAGGGGCGTGATCAATGACTGTGGTGATCACCCCATATAGACTCCCTGATCACCCCCCTGTCATTGATTACACCCCTGTCATTGATCACCCCCCTGTAAAGCTCCATTCAGATGTCTGCATGATTTTTACGGATGCACTGATAGATGGATCGGATCCGCAAAACGCATCCGGACGTCTGAATGAAGCCTTACAGGGGCGTGATCAATGACTGTGGTGATCACCCCATATAGACTCCCTGATCACCCCCCTGTCATTGATTACCCCCCTGTAAAGCTCCATTCAGACGTCCGCATGATTTTTACGGATGCACTGATAGATGGATCGGATCCGCAAAACGCATCTGGACGTCTGAATGAAGCCTTACACGGGCGTGATCAATGACTGTGGTGATCACCCCATATAGACTCTCTGATCACCCCCCTGTCATTGATCACCCCCCCTGTCATTGATCACCCCTCCTGTCATTGATCACCCCTCTGTAAGGCTCCAGACATTTTTTTGGCCCAAGTTAGCGGAATTATTATTTTTTTTATCTTACAAAGTCTCATATTCCACTAACTTGTGTCAAAAAATAAAATCTCACATGAACTCCCCATACCCCTCACGGAATCCAAATGCGTAAAATTTTTTAGACATTTATATTCCAGACTTCTTCTCACGCTTTAGGGCCCCTAGAATGCCAGGGCAGTATAAATACCCCACATGTGACCCCATTTCGGAAAGAAGACACCCCCAGGTATTCCGTGAGGGGCATATTGAGTCCATGAAAGATTGAAATTTTTGTCCCAAGTTAGCGGAACGGGAGACTTTGTGAGAAAAAAATAAAAAATATCAATTTCCGCTAACTTGTGCCAAAAAAAAAAAATTTCTATGAACTCGCCATGCCCCTCATTGAATACCTTGGGGTGTCTTCTTTCCAAAATGGGGTCACATGTGGGGTATTTATACTGCCCTGGCATTCTAGGGGCCCCAAAGCGTGAGAAGAAGTCTGGTATCCAAATGTCTAAAAATGCCCTCCTAAAAGGAATTTGGGCACCTTTGCGCATCTAGGCTGCAAAAAAGTGTCACACATCTGGTATCGCCGTACTCAGGAGAAGTTGGGGAATGTGTTTTGGGGTGTCATTTTACATATCCCCATGCTGGGTGAGAGAAATATCTTGGTCAAATGCCAACTTTGTATAAAAAAATGGGAAAAGTTGTCTTTTGTCAAGATATTTCTCTCACCCAGCAAGGGTATATGTAAAATGACACCCCAAAACACATTCCCCAACTTCTCCTGAATACGGCGATACCACATGTGTGACACTTTTTTGCAGCCTAGGTGGGCAAAGGGGCCCATATTCCAAAGAGCACCTTTAGGATTTCACAGGTCATTTACCTACTTACTACACATTAGGGCCCCTGGAAAATGCCAGGGCAGTATAACTACCCCACAAGTGACCCCATTTTGGAAAGAAGACACCCCAGGGTATTCCGTGAGGGGCATGGCGAGTTCCTAGAATTTTTTATTTTTTGTCACAAGTTAGTGGAAAATGCTGATTTTTTTTTTTTTTTTTCATACAAAGTCTCATATTCCACTAACTTGTGACAAAAAATAAAAACTTCCATGAACTCACTATGCCCATCAGCGAATACCTTGGGGTCTCTTCTTTCCAAAATGGGGTCTCTTGTGGGGTAGTTATACTGCCCTGGCATTCTAGGGGCCCAAATGTGTGGTAAGGAGTTTGAAATCAAATTCTGTAAAAAATGACCTGTGAAATCCAAAAGGTGCTCTTTGGAATATGGGCCCCTTTGCCCACCTAGGCTGCAAAAAGTGTCACACATCTGGTATCTCCGTACTCAGGAGAAGTTGGGGAATGTGTTTTGGGGTGTCATTTTACATATACCCATGCTGGGTGAGAGAAATATCTTGGCAAAAGACAACTTTTCCCATTTTTTTATACAAAGTTGGCATTTGACCAAGATATTTATCTCACCCAGCATGGGTATATGTAAAAAGACACCCCAAAACACATTCCTCAACTTCTCCTGAATACAGAGATACCAGATGTGTGACACTTTTTTGCAGCCTAGGTGGGCAAAGGGGCCCATATTCCAAAGAGCACCTTTTGGATTTCACAGGTCATTTTTTACAGAATTTGATTTCAAACTCCTTACCACACATTTGGGCCCCTAGAATGCCAGGGCAGTATAACTACCCCACAAGTGACCCCATTTTGGAAAGAAGAGACCCCAAGGTATTCGCTGATGGGCATAGTGAGTTCATGGAAGTTTTTATTTTTTGTCACAAGTTAGTGGAATATGAGACTTTGTATGAAAAAAAATAAAATAAAAAAAATCATCATTTTCCACTAACTTGTGACAAAAAATTAAAAATTCTAGGAACTTGCCATGCCCCTCACGGAATACCTTGGGGTGTCTTCTTTCCAAAATGGGGTCACTTGTGGGGTAGTTATACTGCCCTGGCATTCTAGGGGCCCAAATGTGTGGTAAGGAGTTTGAAATCAAATTCTGTAAAAAATGACCTGTGAAATCCGAAAGGTGCTCTTTGGAATATGGGTCCCTTTGCCCACCTAGGCTGCAAAAAAGTGTCACACATCTGGTATCTCCGTACTCAGGAGAAGTTGGGGAATGTGTTTTGGGGTGTCATTTTACATATACCCATGCTGGGTGAGAGAAATATCTTGGCAAAAGACAACTTTTCCCATTTTTTTTATACAAAGTTGGCATTTGACCAAGATATTTCTCTCACCCAGCATGGGTATATATAAAATGACACCCCAAAACACATTCCCCACCTTCTTCTGAGTACGGAGATACCAGATGTGTGACACTTTTTTGCAGCCTAGGTGGGCAAAGGGGCCCATATTCCAAAGAGCACCTTTTGGATTTCACTCGTCATTTTTTACAGAATTTGATTTCAAACTCCTTACCACACATTTGGGCCCCTAGAATGCCAGGGCAGTATAACCACCCCACAAGTGACCCCATTTTGGAAAGAAGAGACCCCAAGGTATTTCGTGATGGGCATAGTGAGTTCATAGAAGTTTTTATTTTTTGTCACAAGTTAGTGGAATATGAGACTTTGTAAGAAAAAAAAAAAAAAAAAAAAAAAAAAAAATCATCATTTTCCGCTAACTTGTGACAAAAAATAAAAAGTTCTATGAACTCACTATGCCCATCAGCGAATACCTTAGGGTGTGTACTTTCCGAAATGGGGTCATTTGTGGGGTGTTTGTACTGTCTGGGCATTGTAGAACCTCAGGAAACATGACAGGTGCTCAGAAAGTCAGAGCTGCTTCAAAAAGCGGAAATTCACATTTTTGTACCATAGTTTGTAAACGCTATAACTTTTACCCAAACCATTTTTTTTTTACCCAAACATTTTTTTTTTATCAAAGACATGTAGAACAATAACTTTAGAGCAAAATTTATATATGGATGTCGTTTTTTTTGCAAAATTTTACAACTGAAAGTGAAAAATGTCATTTTTTTGCAAAAAAATCGTTAAATTTCGATTAATAACAAAAAAAGTAAAAATGTCAGCAGCAATGAAATACCACCAAATGAAAGCTCTATTAGTGAGAAGAAAAGGAGGTAAAATTCATTTGGGTGGTAAGTTGCATGACCGAGCAATAAATGGTGAAAGTAGTGTAGGTCAGAAGTGTAAAAAGTGGCCTGGTCTTTCAGGGTGTTTAAGCACTGGGGGCTGAGGTGGTTAATTCTTGTGGAACGCCTAAAGGGTTAACAAAGTTTTTAAAATCAGTTTTGAGTAACTTAAGGGGTGTAGTTTCTACAATGGGGTCATTTATGGGGGTATCCACTATGTAAGCCCCACAAAGGGACTTCAGACCTGAACTGGTCCTTAAAAAGTGGGTTTTGGAAATTTTCTTAGAAATTGTAAGAATGGCTTCTAAACTTCTAAGCCATCTAACGTCCTAAAAAAATAAAATGACATTTCCAAAATGATGCAAACATAAAGTAGACGTGGGGAATGTTAAGTAATAAATATTTTATTAGGTATGACTTTCTGTTTTAGAAGCAGAGAAATTGAAATTTGGAAAAATTGTGAATTTTTCAAAATTTTTGGTAAATTTGGGATTTTTTCATAAATAAAGGTGAAATATATTGACTCAAATATATGACTATCATGAAGTACAATGTGTCACGAGAAAACAATCTCAGAATGGCGTGGATAAGTAAAAGTGTTCCAAAGCTATTACCACATAAAGTGACGCATGTCAGATTTGTAAATTTTGACCTGGACACTGGGGCATCAATGACCCTTGGTCATGAAAGGGTTAAGGAGCGTTTTGCGTCTGCTCCCATTCTGGTGCAGCCGGATGTATCTCGGCCATTCGTGGTCGAGGTCGATGCATCAGAGGTGGGGGTTGGGGCGGTGCTTTTGCAGGGTCCTTCTCTTGGCAAGTGGGTCCCGTGTGCCTTCTTCTCCAGGAAGCTCTCGGTCGCTGAGAGGAATTATGATGTTGGAGATAGGGAGTTGTTGGCGATCAAGTTGGCCTTTGAAGAATGGCGTCACTGGTTAGAGGGGGCTTCTCACCCCGTTACTGTGTATACAGACCATAAGAATTTGGCTTACCTGCAATCTGCCAAGCGTCTGAACCCTAGACAGGCCAGATGGTCATTGTTTTTTACCAGGTTCAATTTCGTGGTTACCTTGCGCCCAGGGGTCAAGAACGTCAAGGCAGATGCCTTGTCTCGCAGCTTCCCTGGGGGAGGTGATTCAGAAGATCCAGCGCCGATTTTGGCGGATGGAGTGGTGGTCTCCGCTCTGTACCCTGAATTGGAGATGGAGGTGTTGGGAGCTCAGGAGGGGGCTGCTGGTTCGTGTCCCCCAGGGAGGTTGTTTGTTCCTGAGGGCCTACGATACAAGGTGTTCAAGGAACATCACGATACTGTTCTCGCTGGACATCCTGGTGGTAAGTCCACCTGTGATCTGGTGTCCCGGAGGTTCTGGTGGCCAGGTTTGTGTAAGTGTATTGAGAATTACGTGGCAGCTTGTGAAACCTGCGCTCGGTCTAAGGTTGCTCATACTCGACCGCCTGGTTCACTTCTTCCATTGTCTATTCCATCTCGTCCTTGGACACATTTGTCCATGGACTTTATTACGGACCTACCGAGTTCCTCCGGGAGAACAGTGATTTTGGTGGTAGTCGATCGTTTCAGTAAAATGGCTCACTTTATACCACTAACAAGTCTGCCTAACGCTAAGACTCTTGCGCAGATTCTTGTGGATAATATTGTTAAATTGCACGGTATTCCTTCAGATATTGTCTCTGATAGGGGCACACAGTTTGTCTCCAGGTTTTGGAGGGCGTTCTGCTCTCGACTTGGCATTCAACTTTCTTTCTCGTCGGCTTTTCATCCACAGTCGAATGGTCAGACGGAGCGTACCAATCAAAACCTTGAGACCTACTTGAGGTGCTTTGTGGCTGAGAATCAGAAGGACTGGTCCTCATTCTTGCCCTTAGCAGAATTTGCATTGAATAACCATAGGCAGGAGTCCACGGGTAAGTCGCCATTTTTTGGCGCATACGGTTTCCATTCTCAGTTTGGTACCTTTTCTGGGTCTGGTTCCTCCGGGATGCCAGAGGAGGAGAGATTCTCTTCTTCTTTATCCTCCATCTGGCGGGGGATTCAAGGGAATTTGGAGAGGATGGGTGAGAGGTATAAACGAATGGCTGACAGGAGACGTGTGACTGGTCCGGACCTGTGTGTGGGTGATTTGGTGTGGTTGTCCACTAGGAATATCAAGTTGAGAATGCCATCTTGGAAACTGGGTCCAAGATTTGTTGGTCCATATAAGATTTCTGCTGTGATCAATCCTGTGGCATTTCGACTTGATCTGCCGCAGACTTGGAGGATCCACGATGTCTTCCACAAGTCTTTTCTAAAAAAATATGTTAAACCGGTGGTACCATCGCCATTGCCTCCTCCTCCTGTTCTGGTCGAGGGAAACTTGGAGTTCGAGATCTCCAGGATTCTCGACTCAAGAGTTCTGCGGGGTTCCCTCCAGTACCTGGTTCACTGGAGGGGATACGGTCCTGAGGAGAGGATGTGGGTTCCGGCGTCAGATGTCAACGCCAGCCGTCTGGTGAGGGCCTTTCATAGGTCCCATCCGGATAAGGTTGGTCCAGGGTGTCCGGAGGTCACCCGTAGAAGGGGGGGTACTGTCATGCCCCACTCTGACGATGTGCGGAGGTCAGCCAGGATTGCAGCACGAGTCTAGTATTTGTTTTGATGCTGTGCTGGATCCGCCTCGCATCAGGTGCACTGGGTGGAGTCATTAGTTTAAATAGTCTCCACTTAAAGTGCTCTGAGCGGATTATACTCATCATTGTGGTCTTGGAAGCTAGGAAGGAAGGTTAGCTGTTTGTTCCTGCTCTCAGCAGATAAGTGTCTTTTCTGGTTTGGTTGTTTATGTCATCTTACCCGTCCAGGTTCTGTGCGAGCTGGCAGCTCCTTTCTCCCCACTTCACCATCTCAGGGAGTTCAGGGTTCTGTTAGTTTAGGCTGGTGGACACAGCAAATCTACCATCAAGATTTGTCTGTGGGCTGAGCATTGTAGGGAAAGAGGTCAGGGATAAATTAGGAGGTGACCCTTCCCCTGTCTCTCGTCCAGAGCCTGGTTGGTGTGTTATCTGTTTAACTGTGCACGTCCGCCGTGACAATGACACATATATAGCATCTTATGTGTCATCCACAGATCCCCCATAACAGTGTCCCTGTGTAGTGAATGGGGGCGGGCATCTGTTTCTGTAATGGCAGCGGGGCCTGGTGCAGTCACTGTATTCTACTACACCGGGCCCCGCTCTCTGTAGTATATGGTAATCATATCTAACTTGTGGGTATTGTTTAAAGTATTCCAATCATCTTAAATCTAGCGCTGTACTACTTACAACTAACTTCTTGGCAGTCAGGAGGCCGGACAGTCAGGAAGCTTACTACGCTCACTGCGTCTGCGCCGCCTGCTTCATTCGTAGTGAGCTACGCTACGAGCGCCCGCCCAGCCTCCTGACTGCCAAGAAGTTAGTTGTAAGTAGTACAGTGCTAGATTTAAGATGATTGGAATACTTTAAACAATGGCCACAAGTTAGATATGATTACCGTATACTACAGAGAGCGGGGCCCGGTGTAGTAGAATACAGTGACTGCACCGGGCCCGCTGCCATTACAGAAACAGATGCCGGCCCCCAGCCCCTCCTCCCTCTCAGCATATTCACCGGACGGTCGCAGCATTCACCCCATAAGACGCACTGGGGTGGGGGGGGGGAGTACGTCTTATAGGGCAAAAAATATGGTAAATGGGCTCCAATCACCTGTCTGCTGTCCTTCTACTGCTCTGTTCCTGGCTGCTTCCGGTCCCCGCAGTACCAGAAAGTGTCTTGGTCCCATGACAGCTGCTGCCAATCACAGGCCTCAGTGTCACAGCGGCTTGAACAATACACCACTGCTGTGACCGCTAAGGCCTGTGATTGTGGTCATGGGACCAAGCCACTTACTGGTCATGTGGAGAAATGGATCGGTAGCGGGACCTCAGACAGGTGAATGGTTATTTTTATGTTCAGATAGACAGCGGAGGAACCCAGAGGTTGATGTCTGTGTGGCAGGACAACTCATTTAAGTTTCTTCTGGCGTAAAAAATGCCATGAAATGAATGCTTTTTTCAGACTATTTCTTTTTATAGAGAAGCCTATAGGAAAATGCCTGCAAAAAATACGGCACCCAGGGCATACTGTGATATGTAAAACATGCCAAGGGGCAAAAAATGCCAGGAAGCTGTATTGCAACAGCAATACAAAAATGCCACTCTAATGGTGCAGTCGCCACATGCAAAACCATAGCAGCAGCTCCACAGCCTTTCAGTCCTGTGTGGACACACATTTAGGCTACAAGCACACGGTGCTTATTACTTGCGGGTTTTCATGCGAAAATACAGCAGTTCTTGTGCAGTTCTTGTGTGCGGATTTCACCCTTTTCAATGCAGATGGTGAGATCTGTGGCAAAACCGCATCAAATCTGTAACAAATGAAGTTTTTGGTGTGGAAATGTACAGAAATCCACACGGAAATCTGTCCCTATCACGGCCTACTTTTGGCTAATAAATATAATTCCCCCAGTAGGTATAATACCCCCTGTAGTGCCCCCAGTATGTATAATCAGAAGTGCCCCCAGTAGGTATAATTGCTAGGGGCCCCAGTACTCATAGTGCCCCCAGTACATATAGTAAACCCCCAGTAGTTATAATGCCCCCCAACACAGTGTCCCACTACCATCTTCCCCCTAGAGTGAGTTAAAAAACAACAACACAATACTCGCCTAACTTCCCGTAACCCATCTGCAATGCAGGCCACAGGCCTCTTCCGGTCTGTAGCCTAAGCTGCTGGCTTCTTTGCGCAGGCGCGCAGGATGAAATCAACTCGCCGCCTGCATCTTGGCACAGGCAAGCACAAATACATCATCACACTGTCATCATTTTGCGATCGCCTGCTCTGCTCTGGTTCTCATTGGCCTCAGATCTAATGGCTTGTGTCCCATGAGAGTAAAAAGGGGGTAGGGAGCCATTGGCTCCCGTGTCCCGCCATTATGCATAAAACAGCAGCAGAGGGCATGTCTCCTACACTTGCTGGAATCATCCGAGCATTCTGATGTAACATCACAGTGTTTGTCCAAACTACACCTCTCATCATTGTTTTATGCCTGCAGGGCCTATAGTTGGAGGGCTCTCTTCTCTATTACGGTACGACCACGTGGCACAGTCGTGTCGTGGTTGTGATGCAGCTGTCACGGCTGAGGATGGGGGAAATCCTCAGCCGTGTGGAGCCCGGTGATGTTACGGCTGCTTGGCCATGAAGGCAGGATTAGGGAGCAGGTCACCTCCTAAAGGCATCCCTAACCTGACCCTGACTCCTAGCTACATGAGCCAACCTTGATGGTAGGAGGGCCCATGCTCCGGAACCTAAAAGTCCCTGCTAGCCCTCAAGATGACCCTCACCTAGGAGCTGAGTAAGACAGCCCACTCCTCCTAGACACGGAGGAGCAGGAGTCTCAACGGCCAAGCTGCAGGAAAAGGGGAGACATAAACAGCTCTATGGATATGGCAGGTGAACAAAGAGTTCCACCTACCTGCCACAGCCTTGCTGACTGGATCCCTGTGTTAGCAGGGTGCAGATCACAAACGCATCCCCACACAGGGACCCAGATCCATAGCTGCACAAAATCACATATAAAACATCACACGGACATCACACATAACTAGAAATAACTTAAAGCGACATTATGGTTATGACCACAGGGGTGGCTCTTACTGGCAGGTAATAAAGACATGAGGCTGCTCTCAGCTAAGCATGGCTGAAGCAACCTGCAGGCCTGCAAAAGCAGTGAGGCTTTATAGGCCAAGAAGCCACACCCCACAGTCGGACACACCCAGTGCACACACACACTAGGAAGGAGATTAACCCTTCCAACACCAGGGAAGGGAAAACACCACTAAAAGGGGACGTGCACACAATAACATAAAAGGCAAGTGCACACATACACACATCACACAAAACCGCATGCACAACGTAGCGAGCTGCAATGGCACAGCTCAGCCTGCTACGCTGCCACATACACACTGTTGCCAGCGGCAACCACAGGTGAGGCAAATACCACAGCCCTCACCTGTGATTGAACACCAAAGAAAACCGCTGACAACCGCATGCGGTTCAGGAGTCACGGTCATAGCCATGGCCGTGACAGCAGCTGTACAATTGTTGAGAGACCTACTTTAACCCCTTCACACTATGTGACAGATATATATGTCATACATACAAGGGGTGTGTATGGAGTGGGCTCACATGCGCTGCCCGCTACATACATTATGGTGGGTTCCATCTGTATAATAGAGCAGATACTCACCAGCGATGACTAGGATTGCAGATAACTCTGATGTCAGTTATTTAACTTTTCAGATGCCAAGGTTAATAGTGACCATGGCATCCGACCACCAATCAGACCCCGATCTTAGAGGTCAAATCAAACGGTTGACAGCCTGGAGCTTTGTGAAGGCTTCCAGGCCTGTCATAGGCAAGGCTAAACAGGCAGTGTGGAGAATTACCACAGACTACAATAGTATTCTATTGCAGTCTAAAGTATCAGGGATTGAATGCAGGTTCAAGTCCCATAAGGTGTCACGACCCATGTTCATTGTCGTGACTCTTAGAGCCGCATGCAGTTGCCAACGGTCAGTTTGGTTGTTCACCGCAGGTGAGGCCTGTGAGTTGTTTGCCTCACGTGTGGTTGCCGCTGGCAACATGATGTTGGCAGTTTAGCAGCCTGAGCTGACTGCTGGGCTGCTCACTGTCTATGCATGCGGTTGCCTCTGGCAACCTGTGTAGTGTATGTGTGCACTTTCCCTGTTTGTATGGTGTGCACGGTGACACCTCCCTTCACTTGTGGTTGTCTGCGGCAACGTCTGGTGTTGTGTGCATGTGGTGGCAGTGTCTCGGCCTGTTGGCTGTTCCTCAGGACATGGTTGCCACGCATGCCGTTGCCGGCGGTAACAGGTGAGTGTGTTTGTGTTTCCCTTTAAGTGGCTGTCTTCCCTTCCCTGGTGTGAGAAGGGTTAATTCCCTTCTGTGTGTGAACACTGGGTGTGTCTGTGTGGGTGTGGCTACTTTGGGCTATAAAGCCTCAGTTGAGACCTGATGTCTGAGGGGTACTCCAGCCTTGTTTGTAAGCTGGAGGCACCCTCCTGGTTTCTTATACCATCTGCCAGTGAGGGCCACCCTTGTGGTCATAAAACTTATGTCTAGTGGTGTCTTTATGTTTATTGCAGCGTATGGTCCTGGGTTCCTGTGGGATGTTTGGTGTGTGCTGTGTCCGTCTGTGTTGTTGTGGACTGCAGTACTTGAGCACAGGTCCCAGGCGGTGTGTCTGTGGCAGGTAGGTGTGATTCTAGTTTCAACTACCTGCCATTGCCATATGACTGTATATGTATCCCCTTTCTTTAAAGCTTGGCCAGTGAGACTCCTGTTCGTCCATATCCTGGAGGAACAGGTAGTCTTACCCTTCTCCTAGTCCAGGGCCACCCTGAGGGCAAGTAGGAATTACAGGTTCCAGTGTATGAGCCCTCCCACCATCAGGGTCGGCTCATACGGCTAGGAGACAGGGTCAGAATTAGGGATGTGATAGGAGGTGACCTGCTCCGATTCCTGACCTGGCCTAGCAGTTATCATTCATATCGTCACTGCACGGCTGAGGGTTTCCCCCATCCTCAGCCGTGACATAAGGGGACTAAAAATGAAAGTTAAGAAAATAAAAAATAAATTGTAAAAATTGAAATCAATCCCTTTCCCTTGCATATAAAAATACACGATAAAAAATTAACATAATTAGTATAAATGTCCAACCTATTAAATTATGTAAGTATGGTAAACGCCATAATAGAAAAAAAATATCGAAATTGCTGAATTGCCATTTTTTGGTCACTTCCCCGAAAAACATTGATTAAAAAGTGATTAAAAGGTAATGTGTACTCTGTAGGTAGAAATCTAAAAATGCTATAGGTGCCAGAATATGGCAAGTCAAAGAAATATGTTTTAAAGAATTTTATTTTTTAAAAGTAGTTGAGCATAACTATAATTTATATATACCTTTACTATATTAATTTGGTATCTCCACAATTGTACTTACCTGCAGAATAAGGTCATCATTAGCAAATAGGGAACTCCATGAAAACAGAACTCAAATATAGTGGATTTGTTTTGCAGTTTTAAACCACAAAAATGTTTTTGTTTTGTTTTTCCAGCAAGATATTGTAAATTAAATGGTGGAATTAAAAAATACTACCTGGTCAGCAAAAACAAACCTTAATGGCTTTTTGAACAGAAAAGTAAACATTTTATGGCTCTTGGAAAGCAGGGAGGAAAAAAAAAAAAACTTACCATTGGGACCCCCAACGAGAACAGGGAATCACCGTATCCCAGCAGGTTCCCCAAAATAAACAGAGCGAGAGGTTAAGCATGCACATTCTACGAGCGTTACGGAGATAGCTGAATACAGCACTCTTTCTGAGCTCAAGATGACCTATTGGGTTATTATCAGTGATTGATAGCACTCTCTACATAAAGGTCCCTTTACAAGGGACGATGTTACAGCAGATTTTCGGGAAGGAAGCGTTCATTCCCGACAATCTGATGCTTGCTAGTGGAAGAGACCACTGCATTTACATACAGCGATCTCCTCCAGAGTATGGGGAGGAGCGATCACTAATGCCATCGCTCTTCCCCATAAAGACTCGTTTCCCGGCAGCAGATCTTGTTTACACAGTACAATCTGCTGTCGGCAAACAAGGATTTTTGTGTTTGCACAAACAATCCAATTACCTTGGATGACTTTTAGCTCGTTCATGGGGTAATCGGCAGTACATTTACACCGCCAGACCAATGCTAACGAGCATTACTATGAACGATCGTTAGCGATGATCTATGCAATTCTTGGCCTGTGTATACAGAGATACCTGTCAGTCAGTGTCTCTAACTTTTTTTATTTGTTGGGCTATCATAACATTTTAGCTATTTTTCGTGACATATAGGACTGTTCATTTATGTTTTTAGAGAAATGTTTTTTTCTGTAATCTTTTTTTTTTTTTAATTAGTTATTTATTCTTTAAATTTGAAAACTGACACTGAAATAAATGATAGAAATGGGTTCCCTTAATTATGAGAAAGGTTTTGATATAATATATAGTCTTGAATGAACAGGGCAGCAATAATGGCAGTTTGGGATGGTAGAGGATTTTTATTTTTACTATTACTTGTATTTTATTATTATTTTTTTACTGATCTGTGTTTATGTTTTTGATACATGATGAGGACATTTACACTTTGTAATTTTCTTATATTGTACTTTTCCCACTGTAATCGGGGCTTCCATGGCAGCAGGGCTCTTCACTCTGGCGAACAGGAGACCACCACCCACTTGACATTCATATGTCCCAAAGCAGACATCTCCAGACACAAAAGACTTCTTGGCGACATTTACACTTTGTATTTTTTTATATTGTACTTTTACCACTGTAATTGGGGCTTCCATGGGAGCAGGGGCTCTTCACTCTAGAGAACAGGAGACCATCACCCACTCGACATCCATACGTCCCAAGGCAGACATCCCAATCAAAGGGGTTGGCCCATCTGGGACATTGATGGCATATCACTAGGAAATGCCGTAAATGTCAGATAGGGGCAGTTCCCACCTTTGGGACTCATACCTATCTAGAAAACGGGCGCAACATATGTTCCATTCATCACTATGGGAGTTCCAAAAATAGTTGATCAAGAACGCTCGCTATTTTTGGAAGTCCTATAGTGGCGAATGAAGAACACACAGTGCAAGCACAGCCACCTCTTCATTCACCTCTATGGGACTGCCAGAAATAGCTGAGCCAGTGCTCGGCTATTTTTGGAAATCTCATCGCGATAAATGGAAGATGGTTACCTATGTGCGGTTGCTCTCTGTTCACTTTGGGGTCCAGTTTTGGAGATAGGAGCAGGTCCCGGACATGACACCTGCACCTATCTGACATTGATATGCGATATACCATTGGTGTCCCAGATGGTCAAGCCCTTTAACAATGGTTTAGTAAATGAAAAGTGGAATAAGAGCACAAAACAAATTCAGCAGAAATATATTTACAGATTTATTTTGTGTAAAAAAAAGTTAGTGAATTACACAAAGTTACAATTATCATGTTTTCACATTCATGCTTAGAACAAATGTCCAAACCTTTATTTCACTTATTTATGTACATTAAAATCCCTCTTAATAATCACACACAGAAAATAGCATTAGTTTTCACCATAGATAAATTTATATTTCAAATACATACAATACCAATGTAAAAAGGATATTTTCTCATGTTTATCATTTGCTGTATACCTTAAAAAGCACTTTTTTTTTTGTATAGTTTCTTAGCCGTAACAATAAACTGCTGGTTCATTTAAGTATGAAATTAAATAAAACAATCAACTTAATCACAGTATTTAAAAAAATAATCAAAAGGGTCGCTGTCCAGAATTTAGCACCATGTATATAAATATATATAGATGTGTTTTATGTCTATAGGAAATTGGTATTTATATTAAAAAAAAATAAAAGGCAAAGAAAATAAGTGGAAAAAGTAGCACATATACAGTTATATCATTATATAGAATTCTCTCCTCTAGGTTATGCCTGCCTGATTAAGTTCCACACCAGATAAAGAACTGGATAATCTGATCTATAACAATGCCATTCTGAAAACGATATATACATATATAAAATAAAAAAAATAAAGCTTAACATCACATTTGCTAAAAGCAAGAGGTGTAAACGGCGAACACTAAGTGATAAACATCCCATAGGTACCTGAAATGGAATTACAGATAGAACAACATTTATTCCACATGGATCTACTAATAAAAAGGTCATAACGCGGGTTCAGCAGTATTTCCGTCTGTACATATGTACAACTGTAAAGTGGGTTATACATCCCTACTGGCTAACAAGCTGTTATATATTGTATTTTTCCATAAACTGACGCTATTCTAAGAAAAATTGCAACCGCTCAGTGAAGTAGATTGTAAGATGTGGCTCATTGGAGTATGATGCCTGAGGCAAAACTTGTAAACAAAATAAAGCATATGCAAGAACACACGACACCGCGCATCTCCTCTGCTAATGCACAGAGAATCCCGTTTGCATATATCACGAGGGTATATTTTTTAAGCAGCCGCTGAAAGGAATCTATACCATAGCACACAGTGATACCCAATATCTGTACCCCATCCCAATCCCAAGATGATGCGTCATTGAAACAGTCAGCGTTGCCAGCGGATTTCAATAAACTACAGCACACTAAACAAAGAGCGACTACTATGCATGCCCCCAGAATTCACCCATACCTGCTGCAGAGACGACATTAACATATGATTGGTGCACGATGGCTGACCGGTATTTAGTCAATTTCATTAAATGATCAATTATAGGCTTGAACACACGACCTGTATCTTCTCTTATTCCTCTTTGAAATGTAAGAATGAACAACTAGATGTTACATTACCATTGGGAATGGACCTGTAACACCCAGATGTAAATAAATCAATTTTTAAGTGTCCCTGTACTTTAAAAGAAAAACGTTTGATATGTCACAGAGATGTTTCAAAGGTTTTGAACAGTGGGGGTCCGAGTGCTGAGACCCACCGATCGCCAGAATGAGGAGAAAGCAGCGCACATACAGAGCACTGTGTCTCCTTGCCACAGTAGATGTTCTATGGCAGGGGTGGCCAACCTGAGGCTCTCCAGCTGTTGCAAAACTACAACTCCCATCATGCCCGGACAGTCTACAGCTATCAGCCTACAGCAGGGCATGGTGGGAGTTGTAGTTTCACAACAGCTGGAGAGCCGCAGGTTGGCCATGCCTGTTCTATGGGTTCATAGACTTTATATTGATACCGTCTCCAGCAACAAGGAGAGAGAGCACTCAGACCACCAACAATCAAAACCTCTGATATGTCACTATGACAGGGACACTTTAAAAGAAATCTGACCTGTTCTGATTGGAGCTTCAGTCGCAAGTCACATCACATTTGCACGAAAAAAAAAAAAAAGGGCAGCATGCAGCACCATTTCTTACTAGAAAGTGATGAACACCATGATGAAACCAGATGGGCCCCATAGTAAGTGAGTGGGGTCCATCAGGCTCATTCAGTGTCCGTTGTGTGACGGACCCATTTCAGGTTTCCTGTGATGGAACAGAAAAATGACGGAAAGGAACACAGATGAAGATGGATATGGATATCAGAAGAGGGAACAAAAGGTAAATTTCCTAAATTAAACATTTCCATCCTTTTCAGAAAAAAAAAGAAAATGAAAATATATTCTTACTTTAAATACACTGTGATGAAAAAAAAAACAACTAAAGAGATCAGCACAGAGGAGTATGGTAATGTAAATGACTCGCTACCTCTAGTCTTCTGGTCTGACAGATCACCTGTTATCGGAGCTTGTTCTGAGCAGAGCTATCATTTGTTTCACTGTTACATGGGCTTTAATCAAGAATTTGGCGATGCTTGTAACATGGCTGGGCCCGATAACGTTGACACACAGACTAGTTAACAATAGTAGATACATCATTTGTGCGTGCGTATAGTGGATAGCAAACCTTATCTAACTGCAAACCATCTGGACAACTAACTCAAGTATAAAATAATAAGGTGATGACCCTTTAATGTTGACTTTGTAATGTGTCCATGTTATCTACCTTAACCCCCATAGTTCAAACAATAAGTGTCATGTAATTTTTCCTAACTGCATGATTTGTAGGATGAATGTCTATATAAATTACTTGAGAAGGCATCATTATAACTCTTTTGAACCTTTTTCCAATTTACACAATAGTCAGCGGTCAGCATGCTTCTTCCATTCCTCGAAGACACTCACTTAAAGGGGTTGTCCGGGTTCAGAGCTGAACCCGGACATATCCCCATTTTCACCCAGGCAGCCCCCCTGATGAGCATCAGAGCAGTTCATGCTCCCATGCTCTCCTTTGCGCTGCGCTAAATCGCGCAGGGCAAAGGCATTTTCTAGAGTTCCCGTGACATACCGAGCGCTCCATAGGGCTGCCAGGTGGAGGCTTCCGCCCAGCAGTGAGCCCGGTGAAGTCACCAGCACTGATGGGCGGGCTTTAGCGATGCCCTAGCCTGTAAAACAGCTAGGGCAGTGTTAAAGCCCGCCCATCAGAGCCGGTGATGTCACCGAACACACTGCTGGACGGAAGCCTCCACCCGGCAGTGTGTTATTGTAAATAAAAGAGCCCTTAGAGCATCGGAGCATGAAATGCTCAGATGCTAACATCAGGGGGGCTGCCTGGGTGAAATTATAGGTATGTCCGGGTTCAGCTCTGAACCCGGACCACCCCTTTAACTAAGGCTACTTTCACACTAGCGTTTTTGCTGGATCCGGCAGGGTCCAGCAAAAACGCTTCCGTTACTGATAGTAAAACCATCTGCATTCGTTATGAAGTGATCCGGTTGTATTATCTTTAACATTGCCAAGATGGATCCGTCATTAACTCCATTGAAAGATCCGTTTTCTATTGTGGCAGATTGTATCAGAGAAAACAGATCTGTCCCCATTGACTTGCATTGGGGTAATGCTGGATCCGTCTTGCATCCACATCCCAGGACGGAAAGCAAAATACAACATGTTGCGGTTTGCTCTCCGGCCTGGGAACGCAACTTAATGGAACGGAATGATTTTGGTGCATTGCGTTCTGTTCAGTTCAGTTTTGTCCCCATTGACAATGAATGGGGACAAAACTGAAGCGTTTTTTTCCGGTATTGAGACCCTATGATGGATCTTAATACCAGAAAACTTAAACGCTAGTGTGAAAGTACCCTAAACCATGTTGCCTTGAAGGAGCCATAGCAATCCATATACACATGAACTATATAAAAGTATACATGTTCATGGATCAGATCCCTTATGCTGCATTTACATGCAGCGATCAAGCACACAATTGTCGCAACTGCCAGCTCGTTAGTGGAGATGAAGCACTGCAGCAATCACCTCCACAGTATGAGGAAAAGCCATGGCTACTGTTATTGCTCATTTACATAAAGCTGCATTGTTTCTGGGTGGCAGAGTGCAGTTTAGATAGCGTGATCTGCTGACCAGAAACGATAATTTAGGTGTCCACATGGACGATTGTTTCACCAGATGAGCAAGCGTTTTCCTCGTTCATCGGGTGATCTGCAGCGTCTTTAAATGGGCAGATTATCGTTCATAGGAGAGCGTAAACCTGCCTTCATTTGCAGCAGACTAGCAAAAGTTAAGGTGGCAAAGCACGTTATATAGCTGTCAAGCAAATGCTACTTTGGTAGACAGCTATTGCTCCTCACCCCCCCCCCCCCCCATTCATGCCAGTTCAGCTGAGCATGCATGTGTTCTCAGCTAGAAAAAGGAAATAAGCCTCGGACATCTCCCTTAAAAACAATATGCCTGACCCACTTTTCCCCTAACATTTGTCATCAGGGGAAAGGTAAGACACCACCATACACATTAGATAGTCAACCAGACCAGTCCTGCAGAAATTGCCAGGTTGGGACGATGGGTATTGCCAGCTTTAGTTCAGCAAGTGTCTGGAAGGAAGGAGGCTTGCAGCATTATACAGGAAAGAACTAGAAAATGAACTCGTGATAAAGAAAGTGTCTACCTTTGAACATATACATAGAGGCTGAGTAAATCTGTGAATACTTTGCATGACTTATTTTCTACTGATCTTGCGTTCACAGTCTGTATTATGCTCTAGAGCTGCATTCATAGTCCTCCTGGTTGTTAAAAATATGTGAAATAGCTGAAGTTTGTTGTCAGACCACAATGGTCTATGATCAGTTGGCTTAAACAATTATTCATTGTTAAATTTCACCTGATAAACAATCATTGTGGTTGAAAAAACTAATGTATATGGCCACCTTAAAGGATATGTACACTTTTGGGGGTAATTGTTTATTATTGCATTGTACTCCTATCGAGCAAAAAATAAATAAATAATAATTCAATTGGTCTTTAGTAAAAATTTGGAGCCCTTTTCTCTGTACAGGACTGAATTTAACTAGAAGCAGGATCAGAAT
The DNA here is from genome assembly GCF_905171765.1 of Bufo bufo. Classification (NCBI taxonomy): domain Eukaryota; kingdom Metazoa; phylum Chordata; class Amphibia; order Anura; family Bufonidae; genus Bufo; species Bufo bufo. Next base: position 378,491,554 of record NC_053394.1, on the reverse strand, counting down.
TTTCTCTCTGCTTCGTCAGCCAGTTCACTTGAGGGGCTCCTTATCTTTGACCTTATAAAACACCCAACATAGCAAATTTTTTATCTTACTGATAAGAATGTGGCTTAAATAAGTTTTTACGGCCTTTTAGTAATTTAGAGATAAGGTTTATTACAGGGATCCGCAACCTTCGGCACTCCAGCTGATGTGAAACTACAACTCCCAGCATGCACACTTAGGGTCCATTCACACGTCCGTTTTTTCTTTCCTGATCTGTTCCGTTTTTTGCGGAACAGATCTGGACCCATTCATTTTCGATGGGTCCTGGAAAAAAATCGGGCAGCACAATGTGTGCTGTCCGTTTCCGTTGTTCCGTTCCGCATGTCCGTTTAAATATAAAACATGTCCTATTCTTTTCCGCAAAATTCAGATCCTGGTACAATACAAAGTCAATGGATCCGCAAAAGACATTCGGATGTCATTACGTATGTCATCCGTTTTATGCGGATTCCGTTCCTGGAAATTACATTTTAATTTATTTTTTTATTTTTATTTTTTCAAAGAAATCCAAACAACTTTATTTGCTTATTGAAATTTATACAAAAAACGGATGACATACGGAAACATTTTCAGGAACAACGGATCCGCAAAAAACGGACCGAAAATCGGGATCTAGAAAAATACTGACGTGTGAATGTAGCCTTACTCTGCAGCTATTGCAATTCCCATAGAAGTGAAAGGAGGATTCTGGGAGTTGTAGTTTCAGAACAGCCAGAGGTTGCTGATTCCTGGTTTATTAGATCACAAGCACAAAGTGAAAGTAAAAAGTAGGATTCACACAGTAAGGGTCCATTCACACGTCTGCAAAATGGATCCGGATCCGTTCTGCAACGTTGCAGAACGGATCCGAACCCATTAATTTTTAATGGAACTGGAAAAGATGCGGACAGCACACGGTGTGCTGTCCGCATCCGCACTTCCGTTCCGCATAAAATAGAACATGTCCTATTCTTGTCCGCAGACACGGACAATCAAAAGGCATTTCTATTAAAGTGCCATGTGTGGTCCGCCAAATGCAGAACGCACATGGACGATGTCCGTGTTTTGAGGATCCACAATTTGCGGACCGCAAAACACTTGCGGATGTGTCAATGGACCCTCATAAAAACAGTTAACCCTTTGTGACAGAATGTCTTAATGTTTTTAATAAAGACTAACTGAAAAAATTATTTTTACCGCAAAATGAGTAAAATGCAATCATAAAAAAATTGCCCCTGAAGGTGTACATTGACTTTAAAGGCCCCCCATACACATCATTGTGTTGTCAGCTGCACCCACCAAGTTTGGCTGACAGTTAAATATGTGTGGGCAGCTCCTGACTCCCCCCGATAGATGATTTTGGGTGAAAGAAGGATTGGGCGAAATTGATATTTTCACCAGATACTTTTGTTCTCCTGGGGGATAAGCCGGCGCTAGAATTATCTGGCAGCGGATTTCTCTCCTTCCCCCATTGAATATACACGCACGTTTGGCCGAGCTGAAAGCGTACATACAGTGGAGGAAATAATTATTTGACCCCTCACTGATTTTGTAAGTTTGTCCAATGACAAAGAAATGAAAAGTCTCAGAACAGTATCATTTCAATGGTAGGTTTATTGTAACAGTGGCAGATAGCACATCAAAAGGAAAATCGAAAAAATAACTTTAAATAAAAGATAGCAACTGATTTGCATTTCATTGAGTGAAATAAGTATTTGAACCCTCTAACAAAAAAAGACTTAATACTTGGTGGAAAAACCCTTGTTTGCAAGCACAGAGGTCAAACGTTTCTTGTAATTGATGACCAAGTTTGCGCACATTTTAGGAGGAATGTTGGTCCACTCCTCTTTGCAGATCATCTCTAAATCCCTAAGGTTTCGAGGCTGTCTCTGTGCAACTCTGAGCTTGAGCTCCCTCCATAGGTTTTCGATTGGATTAAGGTCCGGAGACTGACTAGGCCACTCCATGACCTTAATGTGCTTCTTCTTGAGCCACTCCTTTGTTGCCTTTGCTGTATTTTTTGGGTCATTGTCGTGCTGGAACACCCATCCACGACCCATTTTCAGTTTCCTGGCAGAGGGAAGGAGGTTGTCGCTCAGGATTTCACGATACATGGCTCCGTCCATTTTCCCGTTTATGCGAATAAGTTGTCCTGTGCCCTTAGCAGAAAAACACCCCCAAAGCAAAATGTTTCCACCCCCATGCTTGACGGTGGGGACGGTGTTTTGGGGGTCATAGGCAGCATTTTTCTTCCTCCAAACACAGCGAGTTGAGTTAATGCCAAAGAGCTCTATTTTGGTCTCATCAGACCACAGAACCTTCTCCCAGTCACTCTCTGAATCATTCAGGTGTTCATTGGCAAACTTCAGACGGGCCTGCACATGTGCCTTCCTGAGCAGGGGGAGCTTGCGAGCCCTGCAGGATTTTAATCCATTGCGGTGTAATGTGTTTCCAATGGTTTTCTTGGTGACTGTGGTCCCTGCTAATTTGAGGTCATTAACTAACTCCTCCCGTGTAGTTCTAGGATGCTTTTTCACCTTTCTCAGAACCATTGACACCCCACGAGGTGAGATCTTGCGTGGAGCCCCAGAGCGAGGTCGATTGATGGTCATTTTGTGCTCCTTCCATTTTCGAACAATCGCACCAACAGTTGTCACCTTCTCTCCCAGCTTCTTGCTAATGGTTTTGTAGCCCATTCCAGCCTTGTGCAGGTCTACAATTTTGTCTCTGACATCCTTGGACAGCTCTTTGGTCTTTCCCATGTTGGAGAGTTTGGAGTCTGCTTGATTGATTGATTCTGTGGACAGGTGTCTTTTATACAGGTGACTAGTTAAGACAGGTGTCCTTAATGAGGGTGACTAATTGAGTAGAAGTGTCTAACCACTCTGTGGGAGCCAGAACTCTTAATGGTTGGTAGGGGTTCAAATACTTATTTCACTCAATGAAATGCAAATCAGTTGCTATCTTTTATTTAAAGTTATTTTTTCGATTTTCCTTTTGATGTGCTATCTGCCACTGTTACAATAAACCTACCATTGAAATGATACTGTTCTGAGACTTTTCATTTCTTTGTCATTGGACAAACTTACAAAATCAGTGAGGGGTCAAATAATTATTTCCTCCACTGTAGATGGAGGAGCTGGAAGGGAGTCAGGAACGATTGTTTGGCCAGCAGCTATTGAATGTGTATGGTCGTCCTTAAGGCCCCTTTACACTGCCTGATGTGCGGGCATATAACAAGCGTTTGTATGAATGAACATTGGCGATAATCTGCCAGTGTAAAGGTGCTGCTGATTACCCAGTGAACAAGAGAAACGATCATTCATTGCGTAACAGGATCACCTAAATCATCGTTTGCCAGCAGCAGATCGTCTGTCTAAACCGCACTCTGCTGCTGGAAAACAATGATTCTGTATGGGGACAAGCAATTGCACTGTCAGTATCTCCTCACCATACTGTGGAGGAAATCACTGCATTTAAAAGCAGCGGTCTCCTTTACTGACGAGCAGGAGACTGCTGGGTAGGAAGCTTCCTTCCTTCCAGCCTCATCTGTCAGTTTAAAGGGACCTTTAGTCTTGTGTTTGCAGCTCTGGGTCATAATACATAAATTGTGTAAGATTAGTAATGGAGTGTTTTTACAACTTTTATGTAGATTCATTCTATATGTAAACTAAGCATTCATTAAAAAAAGTCTAACTTTTTATACTGCTGTTTAAAGGTTGGTATGACAATATACTTTATACTTTAAATCACCCATGGGTTTATTTATTTACGTAAGGTATATATTCTAAGTCACACAGCATAGGCAGAATAGTACACATTTTACATACAAAACCAATGAATGACACTGTTGTGCTCAAAGCTCCTCTCGACCTCCTACTCTTACACACGCCTTTATGAACAGGAAACACTCTTCCCAGTGCTCGTGCAGAATATTGCTACAAGTTCAAATATTCAACATAAAAAAATAAAATAATAATAAAAATTCCTGAGAATAAAGAACATCATTGTGTAAGCTGTGGGGGTTCATCATCAAAAATTGTGTTTGTATATTGATGTGCTACTAGGGGTATTCTTTGTTTATGCAAATATTAGCAATATTTTACAAATATTAAAAATAATTATCTACAATGCCAACTAATGATAAAGGAAGAAGAATAGAAACATTCTTGTTTAGGTTACAAAAAAAAAAAAGTTACAAAAAAAAATGGGATTTCTGAGATAGTTGTTTACCATTCGGAATAATTCATACTGTACTGATTTAAGGTACATGGTGATAACTCGCTCAGGTCTGTAGTGCTAAATTAATTAAGAGTGTTTTTTTTCAGACCTGGTCCAAAAAATCGGATCACTAAACAGTCAGTCCTTTTCAACCATAATCTCCGATATAAGTCAGAGTGAGAAGGCCGCTGTACATATAAGCCATTGAAAGGCAGTCTGTACATAGCTCGCTGTTTAAGGGGGGAAAGAACAGTGTGGGGGTTTCACATATTCACTTTTGTATTAACTTTATGAACATGTTTTAAGTGGAGGACAACACCACAAAAAACTTGCAAAAAGAGGGGATTTTTTTAAAAACTGGAAATGTATATATAAAATATAGTGCAGCCATATTGTTAGATTGACAGTCAGTTAGCTTTCCCGACCCCCTTCTCCCCCATACACATGCCTGCTTGGCCAGGTCAAGCATTCATGTGTTATTAAATGGAGAGACATTACTGCCAAACTCCCAACAGTGGCGGCTTATGTCCCCTGAAAACAAAAAGATCAGGGTTGTTGAAATCCAACAGCGCGATCCCTCCTCCTCCTTCCCCACCGTCAAAGGAGAGTTGTCCAGCTTTACACTTCTATCCGTTTGCAACATACAAGTGCAAAATGAAGAATGCAAGTTAATGGGGTGGTCCAAGATTAAGAGAAAAATGGGGATGAAGACACAGTCCATGAACAAGAGTGGCACTGTGTGAGGATAAAAAAGTGGCCCCTTTAATATTCCTAGACAAGTCCAGTGCTTGTTTCAGGTGGCTATACACATGAGGTAGCTGATGGCTAAGGGCTGTATTACACTGCCTGATGTCGCAGCGCAAGTGCTGATGGCGCTCTTTTTACTGGCCTGATTACACATGCAAATTGAATGTGGGAGGAATGATCGCATTCGTTTCTCCCTCCTTCAGTTCAGTAATCAGCATCTTTCATCCTGATCAGCTGACAAACGAATGTTTGTTCATTCATCGGCTGATGAACGTCTGCTCCCAATAATTGGCCTGATAATCGTGCAGTCTAATAGGGTCCTATCGCTTGTTCAGCTGACAGCTATTTTTGCCAAGCCCACCATAAACATGCATGCTCGACAAGTCCGTTTCAATGAGGATAAGACAATAATGCACTTCCAGACACCTGCCTTATCTCTTGCAGGATTAAACGTGTTGAAATCCACTATGCAAACTCATCAACTCCATTCAGAATGCATTAGGGCAAAACTGATCCGTTTTGGACCGCTTGTGAGAGCCCTGAACGGATCTCACAAACGGAAAGCCAAAACGCTAGTGTTAAAGTAGCCTTAGATGACTTTTATCCCATGTGTATGGCCAGCTTTACGCAAGGATTTATGCATAGTGCGACCTAGGCAAAAAAAAGAAAAAAAGAAACAGATCTCCGTGGGAGGGACGAAGGAAAACTTTTTCTTTGGTCTTACTACCTCATCCTGGTGGAATCCTTTTATGTTTTTGGTATCCAAAGAAACAAAACAGGAAAGGAATAAAGGCGTAAAACGCAAATAAAACGGCAAAATATTAGCTCCTAATCAAGAATTCTGTGTAAGAACTGAAGAGCTCCATCCTATATAATATCTATGGTAAGTGACTAGTGAATAAAAACAAGTATCGTTTGGAGAGTGGAACATAGATTCTTTTAATATAGAATTTCAAAGATCAGCTTTGCCATATTAACCACATCTTGCATTTTTATTGTTCACAATTATATATTTACATTGCATTCGGGTATGATAATCCAGATATATAATGTATTTTACCAAAATTGTTTTTTAATTAGTATTTTCTTTTTTTTTTAGAAAAATAGAAATCAGCCTTTATAGATTTATATCCTTCTACATATATATTTCTATTTTCACAATGCATCAGCGATATCCTAAGAGTACAGATGTGATATAGGTAAACCAGTGGATTGTCTCTGCCTTTTCTAATAAAGAATTCACTGGTTAACAATAGGACAAATATCTGACAAAACAACAGGAATATGAGAAGGCTGCAAAGTTTATATTAGGCCTAGGAAACCATTCACACTTCACTTGCTAGAAAATGACACGTTCCAGTATGCCATGGCAGCAGTGGGTTCCAAAATATTTGGGCAGGCACAAGAGGTCTTAGTTTCAGATGGTGGTATCAGTAGTATGATGCCATCATCTTAAAGGGGTTGTCTGAGTATTTAATACTGATGACTAATTCTCAGGATACGTCATCAGTATCTGATCGACTCCTCGCACCACAGCCGATCAGCTGTTTGAAGAGGTCTTGGCACTACATTGAGGCCGGTGATGTCAAGTTCACTGGTCAAATTGCCTAGGAGCAGCTTAGTCCCATTCAAGTGAATGGGGCTGCGCTGCAATACCAAGCAATGCCACTATCCAATGGATGGCGCTGTGCTTGGCAAGCTGTGAGGAGCTGTGTCTTCAGCATTGTGTTTTGAAAGATGAAGGCTCCGCCATTTTCCTGGAGTACAAAACGTATCGGAGGAGCAGTCTGTAAAAGCTCTCGGCAGTGGAGACAGGAGAGTTGTGCAGCGTTCGGCCTCTTGTGGCAGAGGGACGCTTGAATGCATCTTTGATAGTTGGAGGTGAATAATCTGAATGTGAAGGGAACCTCAAATCCAGTGACCGACTGCATCTAAAGATACCATCCACCTACCCTAACTATCTACACTCCCATGGAAAAAGTTTGAGCTGCGCTGTCTTTTTTTTGGACAAAGGACTGAGTGTGAATTGGAACCTACTTCACTATAGACCTGCTGCGCTCTAAGGGACTTTGCGGTTTGGGACATTTTTTATACACTTTTATGTGTTAGGAATTCTTTTCTAAGCTGTGAGGAGGCTGTGGTGCTCACCAGTGTGCAGCAGCCTCTTCAACAAGCCAATCGGTGAAAGACCCGGGTGTTGGACCTCCACCTGAGGATAGGTCATCAGTGTTATACACTCAGAAAAACCCTTTAAATGCAAAAGACACTTTTAAGACAAGAATTGTAAATTTGAACCTTGCTTTTTAGCATTTGCCCGTATTCAAATTTCACAAACTTTAGCAACCTTAACCTGATATTCCTAATGTTGGTCAGTAATATACAGTAGATCACTACAAAAACTTGGGGGGGGGGGAAAAGACACAAACACTATCCCAGCATTACAAAGATACAAACAGTATAAAATGTCACTTCAATTTCATGAGTGTCAAGCATTTTCTTGAAAATTTCTCTTACTTGCAAACTACATTGTTTCATGTCTATACAAATCAATGAGCTTTACTGAAGTGGAAAAAGTTGCATGATGAACCACACACCAGCCATCTTATGTGCTCCAGACCTTACACCCAGTAAAAAAAAATTCTTGTCAGCAGGCTCTCTACTTTACTACTGTTCTATGTACAGGGAATTATGTCCGGCATGCAACATTGTTTTGGAGCTCACTGGAGCAAACTGCTAACTCTGCAGGCAACTGCTTAGTCCGCAGGAACCAGAAGAGTACTGACTGGAACTGTACTAGGCACTAACTGGTTTGTGCCCAAAACAGGATTCCCTATGGCCCCTTGCAGACGAGCGTGAGTGGATTAGGTCCGGATGCGTTCAGTGAAAAATGCACCATTTTTTTGCGATTGCGTTCAGTTGTTCAGTTTTTATTGCGCTTTAATGCGTCTTGCACGCGCGTGATAAAAAACTGAAGGTTTATAAACAACATCTCTTAGCAACCATCCATGAAAAAACGCATCGCATCCGCACTTGCTTGCGGATGCGATTTTCACGCAGCCCCATTCACTTCTATGGGGCCAGCGTTGCCTGAAAATTGCAGAATATAGAGCATGCTGCGATTTTCATGCAACGCACAAGTGATGCGTGAAAACCAACGCTCATGAACACAGACCCATTGAAATGAATGGGTCCGGATTCAGTGCGGGCGCAATGCGTTCGCATCATGCATTGCACCCGCGTGGAATACTCGCTTGTGTGAAAGGGGCCTACCTCTGGTTGTGCTACTTGGGTTGAATGCCTATTACAGTTACACCTAAAGAGGTTAGGTTAGCCCATATTGCATTAGACAGGTGCGGGTCCCACTCCTATGTCTAGAACCGGGTCGCTTAAATGAAAAAGAGCACGCTTGGCTGTTTTCTTAAGTCCCATAGTGGTGAATGGACAGCGCTCCGCTCAGGTGTGGCTGCCTCTCCATTCACAGCTATGGAACTGCCGGAAATAGCCGAGCCAGCACTTGGATATTTACCAAGCTCCTGTAGAGGTTAACGGAGGGAGGTCGTGCATGTGCGGCTGCTCTCTCTTCGCTTCAGGGGTTCTTGTCTGGAGATCAGACCTGGCCCCAGAGGTGGGACCCACATCTATCTGACATTGATAGCATCAATGTCCCAGATGGTCAACCCCTTTAATCTAAGGGAGCATCTTCACTATTTGTCCTTGCTACCTGCCCCAGAAAAAGTTAAACTTGCTCCTGACTTTTTTTCACTTTGTATACAGGACGTAAGACCCTGTACGCTAAGAAAATATAATGTTAAGGGACCAACTGATAGGCACCCTATAAAGTCAATATTTCAGCTGCCATATATTTCAGTGCAAATTGAACTGCGAAGGAAAAAAAAAAATCTAATTTCTATTTAAAAAAATTAATGCCACATAAATTTTTTTTTGCAGATAATAAATGTGCAGGCATACTCTGAATAATTATTGCTTATTCTGCCTTAATTACAAAATGAGTATTGAATATTATAAGGCCCAGTCAAAGCCTAATAAGCAATACTTATAGTCAATACTGTACTTAAAGAGGTTCTAATGTCTAAATAACTGGAGACAGGAACCTTTCTCCAATTTTATATTGTACTCTATATTGTGGAGTATCCTAAAGTATATTTTTCCCATTCACACCTATCTTTGTAGTTGTAGTTGATTTCCTAAAGGTCATCAAAAGGGGGACCATAGAAAAGGAGTACAGAAAGGAGCTATTGGAGGCTATTTAGGAATCATTTCTTAGATGCACTTTGCTTAAGCAACATCTTGAAATATTTAGGCTGTTGCTTAATAATAAAATGTGCAGCCTATGGGTGACCACACATAATCTACATGGTGTTATGCCGGTTCAGTATTGGATTCTTAAGCTTCTTTTTTTATAGGGTAGCTGAGTTTTCATAAAAATACAAATAAAAACAATCCCCAAATATGGTCTCAGATAGTAAGTGCAGCTTATCTTTAAATGAGATGGGTCAGTCTCAAATCCAAAGAAATAGAAAATAGGACTGCGCAACTCCACAAAAGTGTATTTAAACCACACTGGAAATGGATAAAAAATGTCTCACTTGCAGATTGAAGCAACCTCCATTGGTATACTCTCAATGTGAACAAGGCTCTTCACTGCTAAATCCAACCATGGTTGATATCATCTGCTTCTCCTACCTTCTGGTACAGCTCCATGCTCCCTATATTAGGGAACATTTCGAGGCACCTAAAACAGTGGAGTACCACAGTGGCAATAAGTATCTCACATGCTTTTATTGTACTCACAGAAGTAAAGGTAAAAGCAGCATATCATAAAACCACCATGTGGCAAACAGTGACTATGATATGTCTCATACAGACATATCAAAATTTTTGATAGGTGCGGATCTGAGTGCTGAGACCCCCACTAATCTCTAGAACAAGGAGAGAAAAGCACTCGCATATCATGCCCTCACTGCAGAAGAGGAAGCAGACGAACTCAACAGAAAGTCCAGAGGCCTGTCTCGTTTCCATCCCCTGCAATGAGGAAAGAGCATGATGTGCAAGCGCTCCTCTCTCCTCATTCTAGGAATCGGTGGGGGTCTCAGCACTCAAACCCTCACCAATCAAAACATTTTATATGTCTCTGTGACATAGTAAAAGTTTTATGAAAACTCAGTGACCCTTTAAGGCTCTCATACGAAAGAGAATTAAAGGGACTAGCAAGGAACTTAGCATTCACCAGGAGGAGACTTCCTTTAAGAAGTTAGTACAGAATCTACTGCCTACAGCCTCCCGCCCCTCCTCATCCAGGCTGTGAGAGCTGGTCGGACTTCCAGTGACAGTGGAGCTCACTGTGCTATCCTGTTTCTGTATCTCCTCTGAAAGTAAATGGGACATATGGAAGCAGGGTAAGACTGTGAACTAAGGTATTTTTGAAACTTGAGCTTGAGAAACAGCATAACCCGCTGTGCTAAGCTGTTTCTGTGCCTCCCATTCAATTTCATGAGGAGTTACAGGAAAATCGGAGCATGGTAACCATGGTTGGCTCAGTAAAACTGTCCACTTCTCACAGCCTGGTTGAGATGCCCAGTGGGTCGGGGTCAGGAGATCCCCTATTTTAGAGGTTCTTTTTTATGCCCATTCTGCTATAAGGTGTCCATTTTCATACTGGATAGAAGACTGCTGCATGTTACACTATTCGAGAACCAACAGAAACCTTCATTCCAAACAGGACAACCCATTTATCTACACTTAAGCTTTAATTTTTCAGGTTTTGAGTAGAACGTGACATTTGTGGATTTGCGGTTTTTTATAAAATATAATTTAAGGGCAAAGTACAATATTATCTTCCCATCTCAATATTTCATTTGAAGATGAAATACAGTGATTCCTCAAAATACAATGGCCTCAGGATACAATATTTTCAACATACAATGGTCTTTTCTGACCCATCGTAAGTTGAAACTAGACTCAACATTAGTTGCTAGTTAGCAGCTATTCCTGACTGTTATATGTAATGATTTGTTTTATCTGTCTTAGTTATCTGCTTATTTTCTTAAAACTTCATTTTCTCTTATCTTGGATGACATTTTAGGGCTTTGAAGCCGATTACTTAACTTACAATGGTTTCAACATACAATGGTCGCCCTGGAACCAATTAATATTGTAACTTGAGGGACCACTGTATATGAATGTCACTATAAAAGCATTTTGAGTAAATTTAAGAGGTCGCATTGTCAGGTCACAGTAATAATTAAAGTAAAGATGACACCATGCGGCATGAGGCTATTAATTTATCGCAGTTCTTATATTTCATATGCTCTTCATAAAACCATGATCCTAATTTCTTTAAAATCTCTCAGTTCTCAGAATATATTTCACAGTCTTTCCCTTCTAAATTTCAGATTTTCTGGGTGGCTCATTTATCTTTATATAAAAACCATGTCCCTTCCCAAGGTGAGAAATCATCTACCAAGCTTAGGGCTACAATATAAGAGGTTCCTGATCTTTGCCATTTCTACTCACAAGAATGATGTTTCCTATGAGGTTGCATCCTAAAGATGTTCATCTGCATCTCTATATTAAAGGGGTTGGCCCATCTGGGACAATAATGGCTTAACACTGGGATAAGCCATCAAAGTCATATAGGTGCAAGTTCCACTCCTATCTCCAGAATAGAACTCCTGAAGGAAACCCTTGGCTATTTTTGGAACTCCCATAGTGTTGACCGAAGGGTGGCCACGCATGTGGAGATAGGAGCAGGTCACAGATGTAGGACCCACCTAACAATAATGGCATATCACTTGGATATTATTCCAGATGGGTCAACCCCTTTAACTATGCCAGTACAAATATAGTATCATAACCTTGGATCACAAGATCATTTACAGTCGGTCAGTCCAAGCTGTCAAGGTAAATTGAACTATAGAGAGAGGACATTTTGTGACACGCTACTGAAACAACAAAATTCCCGTCAGAACCACATTTCCCCTAAAATTTCACTACTAGTGTTGATTTGTCTTAAAGGGCTTCTGTCACCCCCAAAACCCTTTTTTTTTTTTTGGGCTTGTTAAAATCGTTATTTAACGACTATTCCCTATATAGGGATCTTACCTTTGTCTGTGGCTTCTTTTCATTAAAAAACGATCTGTTAAAATATGCAAATCACTTCACTACCAGCAAGTAGGGCGTCTACTTGCTGGTAGCCGCCGCAAAAAACCGCCCCCTCCTCCTGTTGATTGACAGGGCCAGCGAGTGCTCTCCTCCTCCGGCTGGCCCTGTCAGCATTTCAAAAATCCTGCGCCTGTCTTCATTCGGCGCAGGCGCTCAGAGAAGGAGGCTCACCTCCTCAGCACTCCCTCAGTGCGCCTGCGCCGATGATGTCTTCTCTTTCGGTGACGTCATCGGCGCAGGCGCACTGAGGGAGTGCTGACGCCCTACTTGCTGGTAGTGAAGTGATTAGCATATTTTAAAAAATCGTTTTTTAATGAAAAGAAGCCACAGACAAAGGTAAGATCCCTATATAGGGAATAGTCGTTAAATAACGATTTTAACAAGCCCAAAAAAAAAGGGTTTTGGGGGTGACAGAAGCCCTTTAAAGGGAACCTTTTTATGTTGAACAATCAGTCTGATGCGTCTGAGCAGACTGATACATAGTTTTATGGGAAAATATGCAGTATAAAGTGTAATTTATTCATTGATATCTCAGCTCTTTTTATGCTTAGGCGGTCTTAATCAGTTTTTCCTCCTCCACAAAACTATGTATCAATTTGCTAAGCTCCTCCTGCGCAATAACACTTAGCATAGCATCTGCAAGATGACGGATTCTCTTTACCTTTGAGATTACTAGTCCTCCTTTCGCCACGATACTGGTATATTACTCAAGGATGCCTACACATTACAAGAGGATGCTTTCTTTTTCTTAAATGTAAAGTCTCTAAGAGCCGTATAGTGACAAATCTTTTATACTAGTGACACAACCCCTTTAAATTGCAATTGTCAGCAGATTTCTACCTACGAAACTGGCTGACCTGTTACATGTGCCCTTGGCAGCTGTAGACATCTGTGTTGGTCCCATGTTCATATGTGCCCGCATTTCTGAGAAAAATGAAGTTGTAATATATGCAAATGAGCCTCTAGGAGCAACGGGGGCATTTACACCTAGAGGCTCTGCTTTCTCTGCAACTGCCGCACCCTGTGCACTTTGATTAACAGTGGTTTCAAAGCCTGGCCTGTCAATCAAAGTACAGAGGGCACGGCAGCTGCAGAGAGAGCAGAACCTCTAGGTGTAACAGCAACACCCCCATTGCTCCTAGAGGCTCATTTGCATATATTACAACTTATTACATTTGTAATTTTATATGGAGAGCAAGTTTAATTATACTTCTAGTGAGAAGTTTCCTTTCTTGATATATTAGGGGACTTTATGTCCTAATATACTTGGTGTCCAGAGCGAGAGCGCAGAATTATGCATTTCCGTAATATATGAACCTGGATGCTTCCCCAATGAAGGAATATTTTACAACCTTTACATACAGGAAAACTATGAAGTAAGCTGGCTAAGAAATGGCATTCTAAACAAACACAAAAATCAAATAAAACATGCACAGTTTTACGATGTGGTTTCAGTGATGGAGACAGAGTAAGGCACATGGACCTGTACCTGGCACAATGACTTTGTTCATGCAGTTTCAACTCAACCTTCACTAAAGTGGTTATCCACTGTCAAGTGCTTTAAGTTATTTGTTTCTAGACCTCGTCCTCACTTTGCAATACCCGACACTTCATTCTCTATGTTTCCTTGCTGTGCTTTTCAGTGAACATTAAAGGGGTTTTCCGGGATTTTACTCCTCTGGATAGGTCATCAGTATCTGATCTGTGGGGGTCCAACTCCCAGGCCCCTATATCAGCTGTTTGAGAAGGCAATGGCGCTCTGGTGCCTTCTTGAAGTGAATGAGGCTGAGCACAATACCAAAGCACAGCCGCTATACAATGTACGAGGACGTGCTTGGGGAGCACGGAGAAGGCCGTGGCGCTCATAGGAGCCCTGCTGCCTTTTCAAACAGCTGATCGGCGGGGGTCCCGGGTGTCGGACCCCCACCGATCATATTTTTGATGACCTATCCTGAGAATAGGTCATCAGTAGGAAAATCCTGGAAGACACCTTTAACGCTATGGTCACTTGTGTAACCTTATAACATTTTGTTATTTTAGGATCTGAAATTCTGATATATTTTTTAATAGATCTTTCTAGGGGTTGGTTTATCTGATTCAGAGCTCCACAACGCACAGTCAGAGACGGAAAGGGGTTGCCCATCCGATGAAATGTTTTAAAACCGGCTCGGGTTGGTGTAAAATAATAAAATAAGTGTACGTACCTTATTAATCCCTGGTCGCTGCCCTTCCTAGGTCCTTCTTGACACACAGGGAATGACCGCTTAGCGAATCGTTGGCCACAGTAGTGACCCGATTCATCCAGAGATTGGTTAAGTGGTTATTTTTTTTGTTTTTGTGTGTGTGTGGAGAGGAACCAAGAAGCGCTGGAATGGGATGTGTAAGTGAGATGACTATCACTTGTTTTATTATTTCGTACAGATTTGAGCCGGATTTAAAACATTGAATGGGCTGGACAACACTTTTTACATGATAGAACTTTTGGTTACCTGCAGCTGCCACTAGGAGGAGCCGATAAGCTTACTGTTTATACAGGGAACTATACAGAGGCTAATCTAGGGCTTATTAATATGTCTTCGTATCAGAAAAAGTAAGCTCCAACCGATATAAAGATATGTAAAAAAATGAATCAGCATAGACGTTTGCTCTCTTTTGACCGTGTGCAATGGTGGATGTTCACGGTAAGGAGGACCTGTCATCTCTCCTTTCCTGTCTGTTTTAGTAAATAGTTGTTTTCCCCCCTCATTCCTCTTAAAAATGCATGAATAAATTGACAACTGGGTGTTGCAAGTGGGCATTGTGACCCTACACAGTCTGACGCTGTCCACTCATTGCTGACAGTGTAAGGGCACCTTCACACCTGGCAGAAAATACACAGAATGAAGCCTTCCCCCTGTTATACTACGGGGTTGAAAAAGTGTCAATTCCTGCGCCCTGCCTTCCTCTGCAGAATGCCATACAAAATAATGATGTGTTGCGCCTTTACTGGAGCAGAATGTTTATTTTAATGGGAGATGTAGTCCCCATGAAAATTCATCCTGCATCCTACACTGCATGTAAAAATCCATAACTGATATTTTCCGCCATGTGTGAAGTCACTCTAAGACTGTGTAGGGAAACACCCCATTTTCCTAGCTGTCAATGTATTTATCATTTCTAGGAATGGGAATACAGATATTTATCGAAACAGAAATGTCAGGAGTGGGGACAGATCCCCAAGATCAAGATGACTGTATAGATCTGGCATTTCCAAAGGAAAGATAAGTAAACATCTTATTACATCATGACTTAAAAGCACAGAAAAAAACAAAAACAAATGTTAACAAAAGATCCTTTGCAATGCCTTCCACCATTTCGGATTATTCTCTGCGTCACTGCAGTGAAACCTGAAATATTCAATGTAATAATAATGGCTGAATAGCGCAGACATAGACCTAAATTCTAAAGTGGAGGAGATGGGTGCAGGAGGGACATGCCAATAAATGAAAGTCATCTTACAGGGATATTCCCGTCTTAGATATAATTATGTGCCATCAGCGTCAGATAGGTGCAGGTCCCACCTCTGGGAGCATCTAGAATGGAGAGTTGATCGCGCCTGCACGGTCCACTCTCCATTCACTGCTATGAGGGTTCCGAAATCAGCCGAGGGGGCGCGCTCATCTATTTTTGGAAGACTCATAGCAAGGAATAGAGAGCACACTGCGCATGCATGGCCACCTCTCCCTTCACTGCAATGTAGAGCTGATTGCGCATGCACGGTCCGCTCTCCATTCACTGCTATGATGGTCCCGAAATCAGCCGAGTGAGTATGCTCATCTAATTTTGGAAGTCCTATAGCAGTGAATAGAGAGTGCACAGCGCTTGCATGGCCAACTCTCCCTTCATCACTATGGGACTGGTGGAAAGAGCGGAGCAAGTGCCACAGTGGTGAACAGAGGGTGGCCGCGTATGCGCCTGATATTATAATATGCTGTGGAGTTTCTGCACAAAAATCCACTCAGAAAATATGCAGCGTATATATGCCATGTGTGAACATTTTAAATGGGTTCATTTTAAATATTTCCCTAGGCAGAAATGGGCCTAAATTAATAAAAGAACATATATTCAGACAAAGAACTGGAGATAGGAGCGGGTCCCAGAGGTGGGACCTGCACCTATCTGATATTGATGGCTTATCCCAGCAATATGCCATCAAAGTCTGAGATGGGTATACCCTTTTAAAGTCAACTAAAAACGTAATAATAATTTTAAAATAATTACAGATGGGCAAGTTTTTACATTATTAAAATCTTACGACAATTAACAAAACAAATTAAAAAAATAGTAACTAAACATTACCTAAAACAAATTTCCTGGACACGGAAAAAGAAAGCTACCCAGTGTGTACCAAGTGTCATTTTTTTTTGTTATTTTTTTTCTGCAAAATATCACCCTTCCTAAACAAATATATCTAGCCCTGCTAAGTGTACCAAAAAACTAAGAATTTTGGTGCAGTGCCCACAATGCACGATAGTTGTAAAATTTGAAAATATTAAATTTCTTTTCAAAAACTTCAAATACAACACAAAATTGTTAACGTTATTTCATAAATTGTAAAATCTTTTTTTTTTTTTCTTCACCAAAATATTTTCTTTGTCACTTCACAGAGTGTCCCTGCACATGAGTCCGTTTGTGTTTTATTTTCAAATAGTTTTTTTTGTATTTTCCTTTATATGAAAACATTCTTAAATTATTGTTAAGAATCATTCAATTTGCATCAAGGTTCCTGTTTAATGTAATAGCTGCCAGATCCATTACTTTCCTGATCTGAAGCTCCGTGGAGAAACGAATAGTCTTCTCCGTCAAGAAACTCCTCCTTTAGCTGCAGCGTTGGTACTGGGGAAAAAAAAAGAGAGAAAAGTCACAGCTATTTATTTTATTACTGAGTGTCTGTAGAATATTCAGGAGACAGAATATGGCAGAAAAACTGTAGACACAAAGAAGAAAATAAAAAGATTTCAGATCCTGGGAATCCATTGTCCCTGCCTGGCATCCTCAAAAACCCTCGAGTTTTGCTTACGATTTCCATTAAGGGAAAGTCCACCTTTAACACCCTGTATTTAAAAAATGGCCTTTGGGTTTTGTTCACACAGGACGGAATCTTCTGCATCATATCTGATAGAATTCTGCACCCAATGGTACGTTTTGTTGTGAAATTCATAGTCTAAAATAATTAGGGTTTGCAAAAGGTTTCACCGTCTGTATTGCAAAAAGTGTAATCTGCAGCAGAAATACGCAGCACATAATGACTCATTGTGGAATTAGGATATGCACCGTTGGTCAAGTTATGTGTGGATTTTTTCCCATAACATGTGAGATTTTGTAAAGTCGTATCCACTTTGCTGGTACTGTTATACGCTGTGGAGATTCTGCACAAAAATCAGCATGGAAAATATGCAGCATACATATGCTATGTGTAAACATTTTAAATGGCTTCTCTGAGTTTTAAAATAAAAAGCCTCCCCACACAGGAATGGACATAAATTAATAAAAGAACATATACTCACCCCAATTGCTTCCAGGGCTTTATTTTTTTGTCTGTAGCAGTGACTTGCCTGTATACTCCACGCGACCGCTGCATGACACTGTGTCCGAGGTATACGGGTACATCAGTGTTGCATCGCTGAGGAGGATCAGAGCGTTGGAGCTGGAAGTGGCAGTGGGTGAAATAGGCAAGTATATAGTTTTATGACTATTCTACGATTCTACTGTTTGTGGGACCTTTTTGTATAACTTGGAAAGCCCCTTTACCTTTTTTGTTGTTAGAGTTTTTAGGACAATTTGCGCCTCTGGTTGCCAGGACAATTTTCACACTTTAGACTCTTAAAAAAATAAAACTAATTAGGGTCAAAGGACTCGTTAAGATGAGGATATGCAGGTATGGGAATGGAATTGATGACATGCAAAAAAGGTCCATGTTACCGCTCCCCCTGGAATCATCCTACAGCTCCACAGGGAGTGAAAGATCTATGCCTTTCCTCCTCTCCCTGCAGCACATCACCCACTGCCCCTACCATGCTGGCTGAGATCATAGAATGCTGAAGGTGGGAGAGCACTACTTCAACCTGCTCTATCTCAGGTCACAGAGCAGCTAGAGATATGAGATCCAAGCTAAGAAGCTTTAAAACAAGATCAAGCTTATGGTGCTTTCCGCAATACAGCCAGAGAGAAACTTTACAAACTGGGTTGGAGTGAGCTGCAGGTATATGCAGCTCCCATTTCATCCAGCCCTAACTCTGGCTGCATCATGGCTAGTACCGCAATCCACGGTCTTGATTTAAAGCTTCGATTCTTGACTCATATCTCTAGCTTCTATACAGCATGAGACATAGCCATTAGTAGCAAGGTGTCTAGTTGCCTATTTTAAAAATCCATCTTCAAATACCATATTAATAGAGGAGGATATGATCTTCAGTATTCTTACCTCCTCACCAGAGTGAGCAGTTACAGAGATCGTCTCTCACTCTCACCATATTACAAAAACAGCCGACTAATTTGTATGGTCACTATGTAATGCCCAATTTCCCCGATGGGGGTGCTGCAAGGAAATGTTTCAATTACTGTTAGATTTCGTGGGTCCCAGAGGGGGACAGGCATTTTTTGATGAGCTTATTGTCAAGGAATCCTTGTAACAGGTAGAGAGTGTAAAAAGCTGAAAACCCTTAAATGGGAGGATATTTTAGGAGTGAAATGTTAGAAAACATGGGTTAACATTATAAGGAATGAAGTCAAGCAGCCAGTAAAGAGAAAGACGACACAAATGACTGGTGATAGTCAAAGCTAGGAGTCTGCCATTATTACTAATTCATTCTCATTGTCACAGCTGGATCCCATTAGAGCAAATGTATGTCACAGAGGCATCCTCACCCTTTGACACGACCCTCTATAAGCCAGAGCTGCATCTACTCTGATGGAGTTGGGCGTGATCATGAAATATACAGTCTATACAGTGAAACTAGCTTTTAGATGTCATTTAAAAAAAATATAGACATTATAGCAATTTCTCAAAAACCCTACACAGGAGATGAGATTATCAATGTATTAACTACCGTAATTTACACACAATTTCCTGCACTAATGGTAAGACCACGCACGGCGCGAAAACCATGCCCACCTGCAACAACCAATGGCTGTGTAATTTCCGGTTATAATCATGCAGCCATTGGGTGCAGGAGCTGGGCGGAGCTTGGCCACATGTGTTCAGCTGCAACGTGTGGTCCTACCCTGAGATGGAACAACAGCCCAATGTGTATTGGGGCCTCCCAAGTGTCCCCTGATGGCAAATGTTGTGGGGGAGGGAAGAGAAGGATCTGGCATATTGGATTTCACTGGGTAGGGGATAACTGAAAAACTTGTATCTGCGTGTATTTCTACGTGCTGCGATCATACTAGATGCTGAATATATGGAGATGTTCGGAATATTTTGTTTCCATTTTTATGCATTGTATATCATTAACATGTAATAATCCAGTAATTTCCATAACTCCAGAACTGTCCCTTCTTGGTGTTCTAATTTAAATGTTGAGGGGCGTAATGTATGAAAGGTTGGTAACTTCTTCTGGGGTATATCAAGATAATGATCCGTTCACACTATGATGACAAAATTGGGTACCTAATCCAACTGGATTTGTGTACATTTTTATTCATGTCCATGGGCAGGCTAAAAACATAACCACATGAATTTTTTGTTTTTTATCGCCTTTTATTTTTGTAACCATCTTTGCATATTTCCATTTTGTATCTCCCACACACAGTAACTTTTAATAGTAAAGTCAAAGGGGACATTTATTAAGATCTGTGTTTTCCATGCCGGTATCAGGTCCCTTTGTGCTGCCGGAGGAAGCGCAAAAGTTTGGTGATTCATCTGGCAGGCCGTGCGGCAGACTTATCTCTAGGCCAGCCCTCTTGCTTCCATTTTCCACGCCAAAAACCGTGTGGAATATGATAAATTAGCTGGCCCACCCATGCCACCTTTTCTGACCACTTTTGAAAAGTAGTGTGAAGGGGGAAAAGTCAAAGATTTTGCACAAAAAAAAAGTGCAACGAAATCTGCGTCTTTAATACACAATTATTGTGGCATATACCACTTAAAGGAGTTGTCCGGGTTCAGAATTGAACTCGGACATACCTTCATTTCATTTTCACCCCACCGCCCCTGTGATATGAGCATCGGAGCATTTCATGCTCCGATGCTCTCCCTCGCTCCACACTGTATCGCAAAGGGCAAGGGCTTTTTTGTCTACATTGGCACACTGCTAGGCGAAGGCTTCCTCCCAGCATTGTTCCCGGTGACGTCACTGGCTCTGATGGGCGGCCTTTAGCGCTGCCCTAGCTGTTTTACTGGCTAAAGCCTGCAAATTAATGCCAGTGACGTCACTGGGCTCACTGCTAGGCGGAAGCCTCTGCCTAGCTTTCCCCCATGGGGAGCTGGTACGTCACCGGATTTCCAGAAACTGCCTTTGCCCTGCGCGATTCAGGGCAGGGCAAAGGAGAGCATCAGAGCATGAAACTGCCCGATTCTTCTCCTCAACATCTGGAGAGTCAGGAGGCCTCCATACACATAAGACGACTGGTCACCACTGCAAACAGCAGGTTTGGCCAAAAGTCATTTAATGTGTATGGTCATCATTAGTCTAAATAACAGTTTTCTCTCCATGATCTGTCCGGGTTCAGCTCTAAACCCAGACAAAACATTTAAAAATGTCCCCCAAAATCTTAAATAGATTTGCCGTACTGCCCTGATAAACCTTTAAAACACTTATCCCCTATCCACAGTATATATACTGTGTATGTGTATATATATTTATACATGTATCTGACCATCCGCCCACCCCCTGAATCAAACATTTGTCCCTGTCCTGTGGATGAGGGATAAGTGCTTTTTGTACAAAACCCCATTAAGTATTTCTACAGAGTATAGATTGTGGCTTGTCCAGCTATCAGTTTACTGCTTGTACCAGTGGTGCGCGGTGGGTGGGACTTCTCATCCATAACAGGTAAGTAGTGACAGAATTGGTCTTCCTGGGTGCGTGAACTGTTTGGGTACGCACTGAGTTCTTTTTCGCCTGAGTGTGAGGCAAGTGTGAGACTGAGCTGTGGAGTAGAGTTTGCCCCTTATGGTTCTCAGGGAATGGACATATTTGAAACACACCCTTGCTGTATTATTAGCAGGACACTTGTACCTTATGACAGATGCAATGAATGGAAGTTCATGGAGAGAAAACTGTTATTTAGACTAATGATGACCATACACATTAAATGACTTTTGGCCAAACCTGCTGTTTGCAGTGGTGACCAGTCGTCTTATGTGTATGGAGGCCTCCTGACTCTCCAGATGTTGAGGAGAAGAATCGGGCAGTTGGATTTCAGCATGCCCGATCCTTCTGTTCTCAAGAGACATAAGCTCTCACCACAGGTGAGTGGCTTGCTTTTCTCACTAATACGAATACGTGCACAAGCTAAGCATGCGTGTGTGGCTTATACAAATTCCAGGATGAAATGGACTACTGCTCCACAGAGAACAGGAAGCAGCAGAGGAGATGCACATAGAGGCTTACCTTTATGCTTAGTAGATGTTGGTATACTGCATTATCTACAGTAGATCTCTATCAGATAATATTACTTTAGGCAAAGTTCACATCTGCGGTACAATTCTGGTATTTTATTCCAGCATAGGCAGAGAATACCAGAATTACTGGATCCCATTCACTATACTGGGGTATGTCAGGTTACAGTGCGAGTACCGGCATTCTGCTTAACTACCGCTCAGCGGTATTTCCCACTTTTTTTCCCCTCACTTTTTTGAGTGATCAGTGGCACATTTACACACAGGCAGATTATCAGGAATGAGCATTCCTAGTAAGGTTTGTTCCGGACAATCTTCCCAACAACTGGGCAGTGGAAACCCGGCATTGGGTGTTAAAAAAAAAAAAAAGTGTCAGCCTATTGTGTGTGCTCCAGTGGCCAGGTGAAGGTGGAATAGTTCAAGAGTTTATGGATCATCACATAAAGTGGATAGGTTCACACCTCTGTTTAACTGATGCCCCAGGCTGTTCCAGCAGACAACACACTACTGGAGTTCACGGGATCAAGCCTTGCCAAACACTACAGTTCACCGCTGGACCCCATTTGACTATAATACGTATAACAGATTTTGTCTGGCCAAAAAGCAGCCGGATTCCCATTATAGTAAATGGGGTCCAGCGGTGAACTGCAGTGTTTGGCTAGTCTGGCAGGCTGTCCTCTGCTGAACAGTCTAGTGGATCAGTTAGAAACAGAGGTGTGAACCTACCCTTTATAGATGTTATTTTCCTGTTTACATATTTTTGTCAAGGAGATTTGTTTCCTTTAATTTATTTTTTTATTTTTCTTGTCACTGGAACTTGTAACCTGGACAGACCATAAAGATAGAAAGAATGTATAATTCTCCATCTGAAAAAGGGGCTGTGTCCCCGAAATGCGTTATGATTTCATAACAAAGTTTGGATCATCTTCAACTGGTTGAGCGCTGGAGTCCTTGTTTTTCTACTGCGGTACCCCGAGGTTTTCCACAATCTGCAGCACATTCCACTCCGTGGCGTTATCCTGGTTTTTACCATTTCTCTACACTATAACAGTGGTTGTGGCTTATCACAACCCTACAAGGTGAGCGCAATACCATTTAAGCTGCGTGTAACATCCTTTGGTGCATTTCAGCTGTTCTAAGCTATTTAGCACTAGGCGTGGTGTTCTTTTCCTTTCAAAAAGTAAGACAGACAGACTCACAGATATGGGAATTTTTTCTCAGCCCCTTACTTTAAAATCCATGCCCAATTTTGTGATCAGAGTTAAATTTCCACCGTGAAAACAAAATAAAACATGTATGTATTAGTGTTCAGTCTGAAATTATGTTTCTGGGACCTGTGTATGCCTTCTTTGACATTGGCGTTAGGATTGTCCGGCAGGCTGTTCCAGCAGGGGAACAGCCTGCCGGATACGTACTAAAGTTTGCACATGTGTGCGGCCCTATTCACTAAAACATGGACAGGCGGGAGATGCAGACACAGCACGCAAACATGCAGAGGTAGCCAGACAAAAACCTCAGCGTGAATTGGGCATGGGCGGACTTTCAGATAGTACGGATCTGGCAGGCTGTTCCCCTGCCGGACAATCCTAATGCTAGTTTGAAAGTTCTTCACCCTTAAGCAACCGACAGCAAGCTAGGCAAGATTATTTGATGGGATGGGGGGGTCTGATGTGACTCGGATGGGGGGGTCTGATAAAGGTCTGATCTGAGCTCTGATGAAGAATGGGGGTCCAATTTGGGGGGTCTCATGAAAAAAAAAAGTCTTATTTTCCTCCTCCGAATCCTAGGTGCGTCTTATAGTCTGAAAAATACAGTAATCCTGCAATGTTAAGATTTCCTGTTCTTTGAGAGCAGCTATAGGATGGGCCACAGACACAATGGACAGGAGATGACTCTGAGGGAAAGTTATTAAAACTGTTGTAAAGGAAAGCTGGGTTAATTGCCTATAACAAACAGATTCCACCTTTCATTTTTCAGAAAAATAAATCACCCCTTTGACTTTTATGGGAGAGTTTTCCCAGCATGCTCTGTGATCTGTGCAGAGGTCAGGAGGGAGCTGATAAGCTGTGACATCACATATTGTGAACACTGGATCCTGTGTTATCTATATGGAGGTGTTACTTGTCATTGTAATTCTGCCTGTGGTGATAATGATAATAGCTGTTGAAAAGTTACTTGTACAGAACAGAAAATTGTGACTTATTATTAGACCTAGAGGCCAGTGTGAAAATTGCAAAATTATACATATTTTAAATATAGATAGTGACTTGGAATAAAAAAATAAAAAAAAATATGTTTAAAAGGGTAATCCAACCCCAAAAATGCCTGAGGGTGTATGGGGCAGCCAATAGCAGGCCACAACAGAAACGAGCCTCCCTAGCATCACGTGTGACACTAGGGAGGCTCGTTCCTGTCGTGGCCTGCTATTGGCTAACCCTCCCCTCCGTCGCAGGATCTTTTTATCTGCGCAATAGGGAGATGTAGCGGCGGTCGTGCGGGCATCAGAAACTATGCGGGTGCTGGGGAGCGAAGTAAGTACAATCTGTGTGAGGGGCCAAGGCTTTGGGGGCATTATAGGGGGTGGATAACCCCTTTAACATAAAAACGTGATTAAAACAATAGGTCATGTCTGATGACACAGTTCCTGTACAGAAGGCTTATCATAAATGTTAAAATTGCAAACTGTTTACTTATCCTCATGCCAGCTGTCCCCGAGAATAGCACTTTTTATATTTTCTTTTTACACCTCCGCTACCCCCAAAGGGACCGAGCTGCATCTAGGCCATGTGACTGATTACAGTGACCTCACTTGGCCTAAAAAGAGGGAGCAGCTGTTTGTCGGGGATGCTGGGAGTCAGACTTCCACCCATCAGGTACCGATGACCTATTCTGAGGATATCAATATCGAAATCTTGGAAAATCTTTTAAAAGGGGTTCTCCAGGAATTAAGAAAATGAAAATACTTAAATATTACTTTATTATAAATATATTCCCAAATACCTTTCATTAGTGATAATGTTTTTTTCTTCTAGGGAGCAATCATAAGGAGAAAAAAAATGGCCGCCGTCCTATTAGTACACACAGAACCTGTCCTAATCACACAACAGGACAAGTTACTTCAGAGCACTGAGCTAAAGAGCTGTCTCATCCTTCTCTCCTACATGTCAAAGATTATGATCCTGAATACTACTTATACGATTTTTAGCTAAATCTCTGTGGGAATGGAGTTTATGAAATATAGAGAGGAGAGTGAGAATGTGTGTAATCAGCAGCAGCACTTGTATGCAGTCTCCCTTACCACAGCCCCACAGTCTGCCCTGTCCGTCTTCTCTGCACTTCATGTCTCCTCATGAACTCCATTCCTACAGAGATTCAACTGAAGTTCTTATCAGCTGCATTCAGGATCATAATCCCTAACAAGTAAGAGAGGAGGATAAGGCAGCTCTTTACCTCAGTGTTGTGAAGTAACTTGTTCTCTGTGTGATCAGTACAGGTTCTGTATGTACTAATAGGACGGCGGCCATCTCCTGATGATTGCTCCCCAGACAAAACAAGCCATTATAACTAATGAAAGGTATTTGGGAATATATTTATAATAAAGCAATATTTAAGTATTTTAATTTTTTTAATTCCCGGAGAACACCTTTAAAAGGTAAGATGAATATTCATATCTAATAATATCTAAGCCTTGCTAGTCTTCACTTTTGCCTTCCCTCATTCCACCAGGTTTCCTGTAAAGGATGCTGAAAACCTATGTGGGTGGATATATCCTGGACCACTTACTGTCCTCATTATGAATACAGAAGTGTCATATCTGCGTAGTATGTCAAAGAAAACCCCAAAAATAATTAATTTCGTACCTGCTAAAATAATGCGTCATCAGGAGCAACCAATTACCATTAAGGCAATTACATAAGCCCAAAAAACTGAACTAGAAAATGTAGTTTTACTCACTAATTTGGAGGCAGAAAATAGCTTTTTAAAAAGGAATGTGTCACTGTATTCTACATGAAATAACAGATCCGGAGCATGTTTTCTTAGAAATCTAATTTGGGCCATTTATCTGTTATTCCTCCTTGAAATGTAAACATCAATTGGCATTGACATTTGTATGTGTGTCAGGGGGACAAATCTCCAAACTGGTGACTTATGTACTGTAACTGGATTTTGACTGTGGTCAGACTTCCTAACATTCACCTACCATTTTGCTTGCAATGCTCCAAGAAAGTGGTTAACGAAAATAAAACAGCACTGTGCAAACTTTTATTAAGGTTAATTACATCTGCATTGACACGCGACACCTTGGCTTGTGCTACAGCCCGCCTTAGGGGTAAATGTGCTGAAGACAGCATATGACCCCAGTAACAACATGTAACGAAGTCTGTGCCCATTAAACAAAAAATATATAAAAATTTCCATATTTATTTCAAAAGTAAAAAAAAGTAGAAAATCAAAATCTTTACAAATATACATTTGACAAAAATGAGACTAGAAAACAAATTGCGATATATGCAGGATGGATGCTTGGCTGATGAGCTCACTGCTTAGAACCTGCTAGCAGGAAGGGTTCTGATATCTGGAAGTTAATTTAGAAATATCAATTAGAAATCGATTTGATTTACTATAAATACTTCTATTGTGAGAGTTATCAATGCATAAAACTAAAAAGTGGAATCCCAAATGTCATACTGATCACGAGCCAGGAACTTGGTGGCAGAACTGCAGAGTCGCTTTATCTCAGCTTCCCTGAATGGTAAAAAGATAAGTTCCTTTTGGCTCAATGACCCAAGACTGAATTGCTAGCTTGATTTTGGGAGAAAAAAATAAAAAATAAAATCAGCCATGATCACACTACATAATGATAGGTCGTCTGTAAAAAATAAAAAAAACTCTAGGAAAACCCCTTTAAAAACTGTAGTCACTCCTAAAGTTTAAAAGGCACACTTCCATCAGAATAAGAGATTTTTATTTTTTAACAAAAATTTTTTCTGATGTGTAGGGACAGCGATAGGAAATGTTTTTGCAATATAATTAATTTAGTGAGTTTGTACATTTCTATGAGAAAAAAAAAAAGTCGCAAGTTGCCTCTCGGCAGTGCCCTGTAAGTGAGCATTACTAAGGAAAGTCTGTCTTCGCAGTTCAGCACAGCGCGGTACTAGCTTCCGATGCTGGCTGAAACAGCTGATCGGTGCGGGTGCGTGCCACTTTCAGATCTGATAATGATTAGGGATGAGCGAATTTCATATATTAAAATTCATTTTCGCTTCGTGTTGTGGCATTTACTGATTTGGGTTAAGGATTCCGTTACCAGGGACCATAACGCAATTCCATGACGGAATGCATATCGGAATGCCTTTAGAGGCATTCCGTTATTCATTCTGTCATAATAGAAGTCTATGGGCTGCATAACAGATCCGTCCCGTTTCTTTTATGCAGGAGAGGACTCCAGAATAACAGAAACGGGACGGATCCGTTATGCAGCCCATAGACTTCTATTATGACAGAATGAATAACGGAATGCTTCTAAAGGCATTCCGTTATGTATTCCGTCATGGAATTGTGTTATGGTCCGTGGTACCATAATCCATAACGCAATTCAGTAAATACCACAACACAAAGCGAAAACCAATTTCAAAATATGAAATTTGCTCATCCCTAATAATGATGACCTATCCAGAGGATAGATCATCAATATTTAAGTCCCAAAAAAACTATATAAAAAGGGAGGACAGGAAGTGGTACACGGAGAGACTTAAAAAAAATTCTATCCATAAGGGAGCATTCACACGAACGTGTTTTTCTTCTGTGTCCGTTCCGCAATTTTTGTGGACAATGCACAGACCCATTCATTTCTATGGGTCCGCAAAAATTGCGGACTGCCTTTCATTGTCATCCGTGTGCTGTCCGTTACTTTTATTTTAGAACATGTCCTATACTTGGCCGCAAATTGCGGTCCGTGGCCCCATAGAAAGTCATTGGGTCTGTAAAAAACTGATAGCACACGGAAATGCATCCGTATGTCATCCGTTTTTTGCAGACCCCTGGACTGAAAACATTCTAGGAAACCCCATTTCAGTCCCATTTCAGTCTTTTGCGGACCGTGAAAAACGCATGACACACGGAAGCACCACGTCCGTATTATACGGACTTACGGAACGGAAACGGAAAGATAACTGAAGACATACGGAACACACAGATCCGTGATTTGCGGACCGCAAAACCAACACGGTCGTGTGAATGCTCCCTAAAGCTTTTTTTTTTGTAAAATATATTTTTACATAGAATTTTCACAATGATTTCAGTGATGGCAGTCAGTACTCCGAATCCTACCCACAACAGTAAAGAAACCTAATACTCATTGTCCCGAAGCGGGGAGGGCGGGGGCAGCAAGCCTTATCAATCTCACGTCCCTTTATGGCGCTGGCGTGTGCGGCGGATTTCGGCTTGACTGCCGTCACGGAAGAGAAGGACTGCTGAGATGAGTGGGTCTCTCACTACACTATACTGACCTCGGTGAAAGCAGCATAGTGCAAGTGACAGGTTCCCTTTGAGGTTCTAGGCCAGAGATGGCCAACCTGCGGCTTTTCCAGCTGTTGCAAAACTACAACTCCTACCATACCCTTCTGTAGGCTGATAGCTGTAGGCAGTGTGGGCAACAGCTGGAGAGCCTCAGGGTGGCCATCCCTGTTCTAGGAGGAGAACATTTTGTTCTTTTTTATAAAATCTATGTATATGCCAGGATTTGATAAACATATGGACATGTATGATGATATATCTAAGGAAACCTACTGTGGAAAAGTATATTGGCTGCTGCATTTGACAGCAGTGCAATATATTATGCAACAGGAAGGTGCCCAAAATCCTGCTTTACTAGCCTGAAAAAAAAAAGTGGCTCTTGTTTTGATGCATGAAATGGACCTGTGCAGACACCCATCAACTTCGATGATGTCTCTGTAATGGCACCTTAAGGGTGCGGTACACGATGTAGGCGGGCCGTGGTAGTAAACTTTGTGCAGATTCCATGGCCAGCCCACACCATGAACAGGCACCCTAAGAATAGATTTTCCCTTTAACTGACATTTATTTCTACTCCAGCCAGATTTGACACCTTCTCCAATTATTAGACAGTCGTCAGGGGGCTTAGCAGTGATCTCCTTCAGGATTAATTCCTCACCTGGGAAAGTAGTCACTGTACATATGTTGGCCAAAATGGAAAACCCATTAAAGTATTAATTACCTGGCTCACGCGGATGAATAAAAAAAAAACTGGTACAAGCGCTGTTATACAAGACACAATAGTGGTTCCTATGATGATAAAGCATTGTGCATTTTCATTAGGTTAAAGAAGTTATCAGGGAATTGATATTAACGATCTATTCTCAGCATAGGTCATCATTATCACTTGGGTGGGGGTCCAAGTCCCAACACCCCCACCGATCAGCTGTTTCAGGAAGCTGCGGTACTCACGGGATCGCCAGTAACTGCTGCAGCCTCCTAGCATCTTACCAAGCACAGCACCGTCCAGAGCCGCAACCTCTTCTAACAGCTGATCAGCAGGAATCCCGGGACCCCCGCCGATCTGATATTGATGAACTATCCTAAAGATAGGGCATCAATATGAATTCCCAGATAACCCCTTAGTTTAAACTGTTGCTGCATTCACCGATGCACCAAGCCCATACAGACCAGCTTCACCAACATAACACAGCAAACTATGGTCATTGTGAGTCCTAGCTTGCTACGCTACACTGTTTCCGTAGTTCCCATGCACCGCAATGGGACTGTGTCTCATCTTGTCTTAGTAACGGCGAGACAAGACAACCCCTTTAAGGGTCTGATCCCAAAGTTGAGCAGGATGAAGGGACCATAGGCTGTGCCTGGTACTGTAACATACGATGCGGTGCCCAGATAGACAATGAAGCCAAAGTCCCTTATATTCCCCAACATCATACATTATTCATCTACCTAGGGATGTCCCGATACCGATACAAGTATCTGTATGGGGACCGATACCGGACATTTGCACGAGTACTTGTACTCGTGCAAATGTCGCTGATACCACTGCCGATACCTGATGGCTGTGCAGCGGCGGGTCCCGTGTCCCAGATGACATCTTGCCGTGATTCCGGCTCCCTCACTCACCGCCTTCATTTTGCAGACTGCGCATGCGCAGTTCAGTTCCATCGCTTCTCGTCTTTAGCGTGAGCATGATCACTGGCTTCAGGCGCTGGAGAACGCAATCTAGTGATCACGCTCACGCTAAAAATGAGAAGCGACGGCTGGGCTCGAGCGATGGAACTGAACGGCGCATGTGCAGTCTGCAAAATGAAGGCGGTGAGTGAGGGAGCCGGGATCGCGCTGTAACAGGCAGTGCACTGCGCATGCGCGAGAAGAGTGCGGACCCGGCATCACGGCAAGATGTTCATCACAATGTAGAGAGAAGGGTTAAGGGGCGGGCTTATCGTGCCTTGAAGCAAGGAGGCAGCTGCCCCCTTGACTCCAAGCCTGACTTGGAGAAGGTGTCAACAGACATTAAAACTGCGATTTTAACAAATATGAGGAGACAGAATGAGGAAAGAAAATCATGATTAGCAACACACTGGGGGATAATTTAAGGTACTGTGGTTGGTTTAATATGTGTTTTCCAGGTGAAAGGTTCCCTTTAAAGCCCCTTCCTCCCAGTACTCTGGTGCATCTGCATGGGAAGGATTACAGCAGGCCAGGTGGGTACGGTGCATGAAATGGAGGAGAAATTCTGTTAATTTCTCTCCATTTCATGTTCAAACTGTGAATATAAAATAAGGTGGGGAGGGGGGAATGGGCATATAATGGTGATTCCCAACCAGTGTACCTCCAGCTGTTGCAAAACTACACCTCCCAGCATGCCCAGACTGCCAAAGGCTGTCCGGGCATGCTAGGAGTTGTAGTTTTGCAACAGCTGGAGGCACGCTGGTTGGGAAACACTGTTATATGCCCATTCCCCTCTTTATATGCCAGTGTGCCTCCAGCTGTTGCAAAAACTACAACTCTCCAGCATGTCCGCACAGCCAAAGGGCTGTCCGGCATGCTTGGAGTTGTAGTTTTGCAACAGCCTCGGGCACATTGGTTGGGAAACACTGTTATATGCCCATTTATTAATTTATTAACCCTTGTACAAAGGAAAAGTAAAGCAGTTGTCCATAGGAACCAAATTCCAGCTTTAATTTTTTTCATTGCTATCAGCAACTGCACCGCTGTTATAATTGGTATCGGTAATTGGTATTGGTGAGTACTTAAATAAAAGTATCGGTACTTGTACTCCGTCTTAAAAAAATGGTATCGGGACATCCCTAGATCTACCTATCCTAAAGATAAGCCATGACACCTTTGCACTGACACTGTGTATTGCTCATTTGGTCCCTAAATACAAAATTAAGCAACTTTCTAAATAGTCTTCAATAAAAATTTCCTTTTAACCCATTTGCTTCTGCAGAGTATGCGCAAGTCCTTCACCTAGCTGCTGTAGTTTCTGAATTTGATATAAATCCATCAAAACAATGTTTCTGTTTCTAACAGCTCTCTTAGATCTCCCTTCTCTTAATGTTACAGGTAGCAGCAGGAGATTGTACACAACAGATGAGTGTGGAGAGGTGGGAAGAATCCAAGAAAAACAACTCGTACACGCTGTACATAAGGAAGAAAAAAAAACACACAGAGCAGCTTGCAGGGGGAGAGACAGCATCATCCTGGACACACCAATAGAGTATGTATCACCTGCTCATGTCTACATGACAAATGTATGAAACTAGGAGCAGTTTGTAATTTGAATAATAAGGGGGTCTGAAAAGGAATGAAGGAATGAACATTTTAGACAAACTTTTTAGAGTGTAACTTTTCTTTCTGCCCTATCGTAACTGCTAACATTCATAACAATACATTTTTCCATGTCAAGGGTGTCTTTAGTCCCAGACAACCTCTTTAAGAGTGTTTTCACAGAATTAATCCATGTTTTCAATGCCAATTTTTGTGTTCTTTTATGTTAAAAGCCTCAGGAGAGGTTTGAGAACAGCATTGTTAGAACAGCATCCCGAAGCAGTTCAATCATAACTTCAGTCCTGTAAATGCAATCAATATCTATCCCCCAGGTGGTCCTTGACCTCATGTTTATTATAACAAACAGATTATGCTAACTGAAGCATGGGTCACTAGTATTTAATGCTGGTGATTCATCGCACAAATTATTTTAATTGAGAATGCTAGTTGGATGAATAATGAAATGTCTTAAAGGCTATGTACACCTTTGGGGGCCATTTTTTTAAATTACTGCATTGTACTTATTTTGAGCTAAAAATCATTTTTACATTTGGTCGCCTTTCTTAAAAATATGGAATCTTTTTTGTGTACATAACTGAGATGCTGTAGTAGCTGCCTGAGGATTTTCTGTCTTTTCCGTCAGTTGGGGAGCTGACGGACTCCTTATCTCTGCTCTCTGAGCTTACTGATAAGAATGTGGCTTAAATAAGTGTTTATGACCCCTCAATAGTTTAGAGATAAGGTTTATTAGATGGGCACAAAGTGAAAGTGAAAGTACCAACCACACAGTTAGAAAAACAGTTAACCCTTTGTGACAGAACAGCTCAATATTTTTAATAAATGCCAATTAAAAAAAATGACTTTTAGCCAAAAATAAGTAAAATACAATCATAGACAAAAATTGCCTCCAAAGGTGTACATGGCCTTAAAATACAAGTCCAGCTGGTTTTACTTATTGCTACTGATATACCATGGTCTGGATTGAGAACCCTCAGTGAAACAAGAATACTGTTATATACAAACACAATCCAGGCATATTCCATAAAAAATATACAGTCAACAGGAGTTGTTTTGATGCAAAAGCTTTTTCATAGTGTAGTAAGTATAAAATGCACAATCCAATATAGCAACTCAGAATCATAAAATCTGCAGCCTACTAAACATGGGATTATACAATTATAGTGAAAATATATCGACATTAAAATTGTATTTTGTATTGGACTTTGGCATGTCATGACTGGACTTTATACATACAAATCTGCTACACTGGAATGCACACAAATACCCTTTAACCACTTAAGGACCACAGGTTTATACCCCCCTAAAGACCAGGCCCTTTTTTACAAATCGGCACTACACTACTTTCACCGTTTATTGCTCGGTCATGCAACTTACCACCCAAATGAATTTTACCTCCTTTTCTTCTCACTAATAGAGCTTTCATTTGGTGGTATTTCATTGCTGCTGACATTTTTACTTTTTTTGTTATTAATCGAAATTTAACGATTTTTTTTGCAAAAAAATGACATTTTTCACTTTCAGTTGTAAAATTTTGCAAAAAAAACGAGATCCATATATAAATTTTGCTCTAAATTTATTGTTCTACATGTCTTTGATAAAAAAAAAATGTTTGGGTAAAAAAAAAAAATGGTTTGGGTAAATGTTATAGCGTTTACAAACTATGGTACAAAAATGTGAATTTCCGCTTTTTGAAGCAGCTCTGACTTTCTGAGCACCTGTCATGTTTCCTGAGGTTCTACAATGGCCAGACAGTACAAACACCCCACAAATGACCCCATTTCGGAAAGTACACACCCTAAGGTATTCGCTGATGGGCATAGTGAGTTCATAGAACTTTTTATTTTTTGTCACAAGTTAGCGGAAAATGATGTTTTTTTTTTTTGTTTTTTTTTCTTACAAAGTCTCATATTCCACTAACTTGTGACAAAAAATAAAAAGTTCTATGAACTCACTATGCCCATCACGAAATACCTTGGGGTCTCTTCTTTCCAAAATAGGGTCACTTGTGGGGTAGTTATACTGCCCTGGCTTTCTAGGGGCCCAAATGTGTGGTAAGGAGTTTGAAATCAAATTCTGTAAAAAATGACCAGTGAAATCCGAAAGGTGCTCTTTGGAATATGGGCCCCTTTGCCCACCTAGGCTGCAAAAAAGTGTCACACATCTGGTATCTCTGTATTCAGGAGAAGTTGAGGAATGTGTTTTGGGGTGTCTTTTTACATATACCCATGCTGGGTGAGATAAATATCTTGGTCAAATGCCAACTTTGTATAAAAAAAAATGGGAAAAGTTGTCTTTTGCCAAGATATTTCTCTCACCCAGCATGGGTATATGTAAAATGACACCCCAAAACACATTCCCCAACTTCTCCTGAGTACGGAGATACCAGATGTGTGACACTTTTTTGCAGCCTAGGTGGGCAAAGGGGCCCATATTCCAAAGAGCACCTTTCGGATTTCACTGGTCATTTTTTACAGAATTTGATTTCAAACTCCTTTCCACACATTTGGGCCCCTAGAATGCCAGGGCAGTATAACTACCCCACGAGTGACCCCATTTTGGAAAGAAGAGACCCCAAGGTATTCGCTGATGGGCATAGTGAGTTCATGGAAGTTTTTATTTTTTGTCACAAGTTAGTGGAATATAAGACTTTGTATGAAAAAAAAAAAAAAAAAAATCATCATATTCCACTAACTTGTGACAAAAAATAAAAAATTCTAGGAACTCGCCATGCCCCTCACGGAATACCTTGGGGTGTCTTCTTTCCAAAATGGGGTCACTTGTGGGGTAGTTATACTGCCCTGGCATTTTCCAGGGGCCCTAATGTGTGGTAAGTAGGTAAATGACCTGTGAAATCCGAAAGGTGCTCTTTGGAATTGGGCCCCTTTGCCCACCTAGGCTGCAAAAAAGTGTCACACATGTGGTATCTCCGTACTCGGGAGAAGTTAGGGAATGTGTTTTGGGGTGTCATTTTACATATACCCATGCTGGGTGAGATAAATATCTTGGTCAAATGCCAACTTTGTATAAAAAAAATGGGAAAAGTTGTCTTTTGCCAAGATATTTCTCTCACCCATCATGGGTATATGTAATATGACACCCCAAACACATTCCCCAACTTCTCCTGAGTACGGCGATACCAGATGTGTGACACTTTTTTGCAGCCTAAATGCGTAAAATTTTTTAGACATTTATATTCCAGACTTCTTCTCACGCTTTAGGGCCCCTAGAATGCCAGGGCAGTATAAATACCCCACATGTGACCCATTTTGGAAAGAAGACACCCCAAGGTATTCAATGAGGGGCATGGCGAGTTCATAGAAATTTTTTTTTTTTTGGCACAAGTTAGCGGAAATTGATTTTATTTATTTTTTTCTCACAAAGTCTCCCTTTCCGCTAACTTGGAGAAAAATTTCAATCTTTCATGACTCAATATGCCCCTCACTGAATACCTGGGGGTGTCTTCTTTCCGAAATGGGGTCACATGTGGGGTATTTATACTGCCCTGGCATTCTAGGGGCCCTTAAGCGTGAGAAGAAGTCTGGAATATAAATGTCTAAAAAAATTTTACGCATTTGGATTCCGTGAGGGTATGGTGAGTTCATGTGAGATTTTATTTTTTTGACACAAGGTTAGTGGAATATGAGACTTTGTAAGAAAAAAAAAAAAAAATTCCGCTAACTTGGGCCAAAAAAAATGTCTGAATGGAGCCTTACAGAGGGGTGATCAATGACAGGGGGGGTGATCAATGACAGGGGGGTGATCAATGACAGGCGGGTGATCAGGGAGTCTATATGGGGTGATCACCACAGTCATTGATCAC
Organism: Bufo bufo; assembly: GCF_905171765.1. Classification (NCBI taxonomy): domain Eukaryota; kingdom Metazoa; phylum Chordata; class Amphibia; order Anura; family Bufonidae; genus Bufo; species Bufo bufo. The sequence goes on along the minus strand of NC_053394.1, from coordinate 378,456,149 downwards.
GCCCCTGTAAGGCTCCATTCAGACGTCCGTGTGCGTTTTGCGGATCCGATCCATCTATCAGTGGATCCGTAAAAATCATGCGGACATCTGATGGAGCTTTACAGGGGGTTGATCAATGACAGGGGGGTAATCAATGACAGGGGGGTGATCACCATAGTCATTGATCATGCCCCTGTAAGGCTCCATTCAGACGTCCGTGTGCGTTTTGCGGATCCGATCCATCTATCAGTGGATCCGTAAAAATCATGCGGACGTCTGAATGGAGCTTTACAGGGGGGTGATCAATGACAGGGGGGTAATCAATGACAGGGGGGTGATCAGGGAGTCTATATGGGGTGATCACCACAGTCATTGATCAGCCCCTGTAAGCTCCATTCAGACGGTCGTGTGCGTTTTGCGGATCCGATCCATCTATCAGTGGATCCGTAAAAATCATGCGGACGTCTGAATGGAGCTTTACAGGGGGGTGATCAATGACAGGGGGGTAATCAATGACAGGGGGGTGATCAGGGAGTCTATATGGGGTGATCACCACAGTCATTGATCACGCCCCTGTAAGGCTCCATTCAGACGTCCGTGTGCGTTTTGTGGATCCGATCCATCTATCAGTGGATCCGTAAAAATCATGCGAACGTCTGAATGGAGCTTTACAGGGGGGTGATCAATGACAGGGGTGTAATCAATGACAGGGGGGTGATCAGGGAGTCTATATGGGGTGATCAGGGGCTAATAAGGGGTTAATAAGTGACGGGGGGGGGGTGTAGTGTAGTGTAGTGGTGCTTGGTGCTACTTTACTGAGCTACCTGTGTCCTCTGGTGGTCGATCCAAACAAAGGGGACCACCAGAGGACCAGGTAGCAGGTATATTAGACGCTGTTATCAAAACAGCGTCTAATATACCTGTTAGGGGTTAAAAAAACACATCTCCAGCCTGCCAGCGAACGATCGCCGCTGGCAGGCTGGAGATCAACTCTCTTACCTTCCGTTCCTGTGAGCGCGCGCGCCTGTGTGCGCGCGTTCACAGGAAATCTCGGCTCACGCGAGATGACGCCTATTGGCGTTAGCGTAGCCTGGGGGAGCCGCCGCAATGACGCCTTTCGGCGTTAGCGTGGCGGCAAGCGGTTAATTTCTGCAAAATACCTGTGGTGTCACTGCACCACTTAATAACGTGAGAGGCAGAGTTTGCAAAATGGGGTCAATTCTTCCATTTATTATTAAGGATATCCAAGAAGAATTCTAAACATTTACAAAGAAGCTGGAAAGGGGAGCTACAGGCAGCTGGAAGGTGAGAAGATGTCAGTGTCCGCCTATATGATATATCACAAAATGTAATGCATTTATAATTACTCCCAATTATTGGAGGGGGGGGGGGGGAATAAAATAAAATACAATAGGTACATTACAGCAGATGTGTTGCGTCTCTGTACTACTCCATGTGAGATGATGGGCAGTATTTTGAAATGGCTGCCGGCAACCTGTCCTAGAATATGAGCAGAACTGGTTGCCACCACTTGCAGAGCTGTCTAAGGAGGTGAGATGGAGAGTCTCACTACACATTATGCTCCGGCATTGGCATAGATTACACATTGGTGAGCGTCCCTGTCAGGCTGCTCAGCCACGATGGCATATCTTACGCGAGATCACATCATTAACATATATTGTGAAGCAGTTTAGTGAGCCCCCCCACCCTAGACAGCTCTGCAAATGGGAGTCAACCAGTCCTGCTCATACTCCAGGACAGGTTGCTGGTGACCATTTTAAATCATGGAGAACCCTTTTAAATGTTGCCTGTAAGTCCTGCTTCCTCTGCTCACAGAGAGTGAGCCCTGAATTTTTGCCTGAGAGAAGCTTGCTACTTTCACACTAGCGTTCAGAGCGGATCCGTCTGATGTTTCATCAGACGGATCCGCTCCTATAATGCAGACGTTCGCATCCGTTCAGAACGGATCCGTCTGCACTATAACTTAGAAAATTTTCTAAGTGTGAAAGTAGCCTGAGCGGATCCGTTCAGACTTTACACTGAAAGTCAATGGGGAACGGATCCGCTTGAAGATTGAGCCATATGGTGTTGAAACGCAGGTGTGAAAGGAGCCTTATCCTAAGATAAGTGCCTGGCCAGTGGTCCGTCCATACATTACGAGAATTGGGGTCCTTTTTACACCATATGAATATATTGGCAGTTGAGTACGCTGCTTCATTCACTGTCTACGTACCTTCTGAAAATAACCAAGTACAGTTCTCAGCTCTCCTACAAAGAAGTGAATAGAGCAGCAGAGCACAGGCATGATGCCACTATTCACATAGGGGGACACAGCACTCCTGGTTCTCACAATGGTCCCTACACTTGGGCCACCACTCAGACACTTATGCCCTATCTTGCGTATAGGGGATATGTTTAAATTTAGGACAACCCCTTGAAGTTAACAAATATACAGTTTTGAGTAAAAAAACAAAAACAAAACAAAAACAAGAAAAAACAACTAAAACTTGACTTACTTTTTTTGTGTCCTTTGTACTGCTGAGACTTGGACTTCTTCTTCTGTTTGGATACAGTGGTCTGGTTGTCTTTTGTTGCTATAAAGCAAAGTTAGACAACTGTTTTAGTAACGGGGTTATAGAATCAGACATGAATGTGCACACCCATGAAGTTCCTAGTATCTGGAAATCCTCCCTGTACAGATAATCAGATCAATGACAGCTGTATACATCAGAACATAGTGAACCCCCCCCCCCCCTCCCCCAATTGGTGGCTACAAGCAGCCAGATGTTAATGATGCAGAACTCTAACTCCTACAACCATAGGTCACAAATTGAATGAGCACATACATTTTAACCTATTGAAGGAATTAAATTAAAACAATATGAACACTTAAGTCCTTTTGAGCCCTAGACCATCCCCAAATTAAAGACGTCCTGTCACCAAAAATCTATAGACAGCATGTTATAGAGCAGGAGAAGCTGAGCTAATTGAAATATACTTTGTGGGAAAAGTTTCATTAAAACTTGAAATTTATTATTTTTAATCTCTGCTCTTTCTGATTGTATTGCTCACGGGGGAGGCATTATTATTGACTGATAACTATCTATGTATACACAATTACACATAGAATGCTATCAATCACTGATAACATCTCCCCTGTGTACAACTATAAGTGACTGACAGCTATCTCTGTGTACACAATTACACAGGGAATGCTATCAATCACTGATAAACATCTCCCCTGTGTACAACTATTAGTGACTGACAGCTGTCTCTGTGTACACAATTACACAGGGAATGCTATCAATCACTGATAAACATCTCCCCTGTGTACAGTGGCGACTCTAGGATCAATATATAGGGGGGGGGGCACAGAAGATACACAGTCAAAAATGGGGGGGCACTAATAATTTTCACCAGCTAATCATACTACTGAAAAATACTAAAGCAGCCGCTTCCCCTGCAGCTACGCCCCTGACGCTGGGGTAATTTAATTAAGGGGTATCAGGGTACATTGGGTGTCATAACTGAGGAGGGCTATCAGACATTATAAAGGGGTAATATAGCTTACATTACCCATGTATTACGTCCCTGATAGGATAGAACTCCTTAGTTATGTTACCCCTGTATAATGCACCCTGATACCCCTTAGTTATATTATATAACTAAGGGATATCAGGGTACATTACACAGGGGTAATATAACTGAGGGGTATCAGGGTACATTATGCAATGGTAATATAACTGAGGAGGGCTATCATGGGACATTATACAGGGGTAATGTAAGCTATATTGCAACCGTATAATGCCTGATAGGCCTCCTGAGTTATATTACCCCTGTATAATAATGTACCCTGATACCCCTTAGTTATATTACCCCACTGGGATCATATAACTAAGGGGTATCCGGGTACATAATTATACAAGGGTAATATAACTCAGGAGGCCTATCAGGCATTATACGGTAGTAATATAAGTTATATTACCCCCTGTATAATGTACCCTGATACCCCTTGGTTATATTACCCCCTGTATAATGTACCCTGATTACCCTCAGTTATATAACTGAGGGGTATCAGTCAGGGGACATTATGGGTAATATTATAACTAAGGGGTATCAGGGTACATTATACAAGGGTAATATAACTGAGGAGGACTCAGTGCTATCAGGGGAGTGGGGACATTATACAGGGATCCTTAGTTATATTACCCCTGTATAATGTACCAATTATACCCTAAGTTATAGGGGTAACCATATCATCAGGGACAGGTTGAGGAGGGGCTGGACGCAAACCAAGCAGGAGGGAGGGCAGGCCATGAGGCGAGGTAGGTGGGGTATAGGGGTACATACTTTTTTTTAAAACTTTTTAGCAGGAGCAGAGAGAACTCAGAACATGAAGGCAAGGCAAGGCAAGGCAAGGCAAGGCAAGGCAAGGCAAGGCACTCACTGGCAGGCGGCAGCAATTTGCAAAGTCCGTTCGCGCGGGCAGGCAGGCACGCAGCTTTACGTGTTGACGACTGTGACGTCAAGTCGTCAACTCGTCTCTGCAGCTGCCACACTCCCAGCCTGCGCCCGCCCTGCACGCTCTGCCTCCGCGAGTCCGAACGCCGCCCCCACCACGGCACCACCCCATCTGTTATGTGACTCTCATAGACGACGGACTGACTGTATGTATCTGTGTGTTCTCTTCTCTGTCAGTGTGTACTTTAACTTTAATCAGACACTGACACTAAGTCAGTAGTGCGGGCAGCCGGCGCCGCAGCGATTAGCGTTAGCGATTCAGCGGGGGGCAAGGAATGATCTGGGGGAACAATTGCCCCCCCTTGCCCCCCTGTAGCGACGCCACTGCCTGTGTACAGCTGAAGTCAGAAAATACAGAGATTTAAATGTATAAATTACAAGTTTTACTGAATCTTTTTCCACAAAACTATATACAATCTGCTCAGCTCCTCCTACTCTAAAACATGCTACCTGCAGATCGTTTTGCATTTAGGATTATAGGCTGTGTTTACATCACATTTAACATATACATAAAACATATACCTTTGATGGATGTCATACAGTGGTTTCCATCACCATACAGCTCCATTGTAAAAAAAAAAAAAGTGTATGTCAAAGGAGTATCCTGGTTATAACAAGTTACCCTCCATCCCCCCTCAAATGGGTAGAGCGGCTGGTCGGAAAAGCACGCTACCGCTCCATTCATTTCTATCGGAGCGTTGGAGATGGGCGAGTACAGCGCTCGGCTATCTCCCGGGCTCTCACAGAAATGAATGGAGCTGTGGCGAACTTTTCCGACCAGCTGCTCCATCCATTTCAGGGGGGGTCCACAGGTTATGACGTTCTCGTGATCATGGGGCTCCCAAGGGTAGTATAGTTTCTTATACCCCTTTAATGTATACTTTTTTTTTTACCAGACTCAGCAGGATTGTAAAAAGAGTACTGCACTGCTTTTGTATACGTTAAACATAGGGCAAAAACGTGATGTGAACCCAGCCTTAATGACCAAGCAATTTTTTTTTCATTTTCTCATCATTGCATCCATGAACTATAACTTATTTTTCATCGATGTAGTCGTATGAGGGCTTGTTTTTTGTGGGACAAGTTGTAGTTTTTAATGGCACCATGTTGGGGTACAAATATTCATAACTTTTATGAACTCTTTCTGGGGAGGAATACATTTTAAGTTTTTGCAAATTTTTACATTGTACATTTTGAGACATTTAAATAAAATGATAACTTTACTGTGGGTCAGTTTGATTACAGCGAATACCAAATACACATATATCGTTTTATTTTACCACTTTTACACTATAAAAATGCTTTAAAAAAATAAAAAGTTTTTGCATAGCTGCATCCCAAGACCTATAATTTTTTATATTTTTCTTTCTATGGAGCTGTGCGAGGGCTTGATTTGTGTAGGATGACTTGTAGTTTTCACTGGTATCATTGTCGGGTACATAAGACTTTATCACTTTTAGGCCTCATGCACACGACAGTATTTTTTCACGGTCCGCAAAACGGGGTTCCGTTGTTCCGTGATCCGTTTTTGTTTCCGTGTCTTCCTTGATTTTTGGAGGATCACCAGACATGAAAAGTGAAAAAAGTCAAGTTTGCCTTGCAAATGATAGGAAAAAAACGGACACGGATCACGGACGCGGATAGCAATCTTGTGTGCCTCAGTGTTTTTTCACAGACTCATTGACTTGAATAGGACAGGTCATATTTTTTTGACGAAACCAATAAAAGATATATGGATCTATAGGTACCAAATCACAACTCAAGCAACGAAATTTTATACAAAATCACAGATCTTTTTATTGGTACAAAATAGAGTTGTGACCACTGGCCACACAGACATTTAAGAACACTTAAAATGCCATACAGACCGCAGATATATGTGGTAGTTACAATGATTGTGCGTAAAGTGCAAGTGCTAAAATTACTTTACAGCAAAGGCGATTGGTCAGTGCCTAACACCGAGTTTAGTCCTGTCTATACTATGTAGCAAACGGTAAACAATGGACCGTAGACTAAAAGGACCTAATACTCACATCAATGACTCTAAACAAATAATAACATGAATGAGAAAGCATACTGACCAAAAAATCTCTACCACGGCACTGACAGTCTGTGCCCCGACGCGCGTTTCGCCGTCAGCTTTGAAAAAGCTGACGGCGAACGCGCGTCGGGGCACAGACTGTCAGTGCCGTGGTAGAGATTTTTTGGTCAGTATGCTTTCTCATTCATGTTATTATTTGTTTAGAGTCATTGATGTGAGTATTAGGTCCTTTTAGTCTACGGTCCATTGTTTACCGTTTGCTACATAGTATAGACAGGACTAAACTCGGTGTTAGGCACTGACCAATCGCCTTTGCTGTAAAGTAATTTTAGCACTTGCACTTTACGCACAATCATTGTAACTACCACATATATCTGCGGTCTGTATGGCATTTTAAGTGTTCTTAAATGTCTGTGTGGCCAGTGGTCACAACTCTATTTTGTACCAATAAAAAGATCTGTGATTTTGTATAAAATTTCGTTGCTTGAGTTGTGATTTGGTACCTATAGATCCATATATCTTTTATTGGTTTTGTAATGAATGATTATGGATCATTTACTTATTTGAAATAAGGAAACAGTGTTGGTTTATCTATATATTTTTTTGACGGACTGGAAACACGGATCACGGATGCGGATGACAAACGATGCATTATCAGAGTTTTCAACTGACCCATTGAAAGTCAATGGGTCCGCAGAAAGTCACGGAAAACGGAACAACGGACACGGAACACAACAACGGTCGTGTGCATGAGGCCTTAATTCAACTTTTTTGTGGCGGATATCCAAAAAGCAGCAAATCTGAAAAATATTTTTTCTTTACGGTGTTCATCAAGCGGGATAAATTATGTGATGATTGTATGGTTCGGGTCTTTTTACGCATATGGCAATACCAAACATGTAGAAGGGGTTTTATTTTTTTTATTTTTTTCCTTTCAAAAAAATTTTTTTCAATGGGAAAAAGGTGTTTAACCAAAAGATTTTATATATATTTTTTTTTAATAAAAAAAACTTTTTTCTTTTATAATCATGTATTAGTCTCATAAATGAATTTGATTTGTGATCCTTTGATCGTTTGCACAGTACCATTGTATTACTTACATTATGTAGTGCAGAGTACTATACTGTCAGTACGATTCTGACAGGCACTCTATTAGGTTGCACCTATGGCACAGCCTAATAGGGCATATACACAGGGCGGACCTGGGGTCTTTGATTGGACCCCCAGCTGCAGCGGTACAGACAGCAGTAATTATATGTAAAGTGTAGGCAAGCCATATGTAAAGTATAGCAATCCTCTGCGGTAGCGCAATACATGTAGTACTCACTATAAAACTCCCGGACTAGCAGGCTGGCTGGCCGTCACTCCCTTCGTCACACGCAGGCTCCGCCTGCTTCATTAATAAAGTGGGAGGAGCATGTGAGTGACAAAGTGCATGACCGGCCAGCCTGCCTTCTAGTACTAGAGTTTCATAGTGAGTACTACGTGGATTGCACTACCACAGAGGATTGCTATACTTTACATATGGATTGCCTACGCTTTACATATGGATTGCCTACACTTTACATATGAATACTGCTGTGTGCGGGACCCGGTGTAATAGAGTACAGCGACTGCACCGGGCGCCGCCGCGATTTCAACACCAGTTGCCGACCTCCAACCCCTGTATTGCGGGTCACTATTTACACAGGGACACTGTCATGGGGGGGGAAATCTGTGGATGACCCATATATAGCATAAGATGCTATATATGTGTCATCCACAGATTTCCCCCCCACAACAGTGCGTCCTCCACAGATCCCCCACAACAGTGCGTCCTCCACAGATCCCCCACAACAGTGCGTCCTCCACAGATCCCCCACAACAGTGCGTCCTCCACAGACCACCATTAGTTCAAAACCCACCAAAAGCACACCTTTTGGTTAAAAATATTTTTTTTCTTATTTTCCTCCTCAAAAACCTAGGTGCGTCTTATGGGCAAGTGCGTCTTATAGGGCGAAAAATGCGGTATATCGTCATCAAACTGGCTTTCCAGTTCTTTGAAATGGATGGCTGATCTTTAGGATAGCCCATTAATAATGGATTGACTCTTGGCCTGGTTGCGCATGATAAACAATGAAGGGTATAAGGCATTCACCGGACACTGTGGCCCCTTCAAACAGCTGATTGATGGGGGTGAAAGCCAGATTAAATATTGACAGCCTATCCCAAGAAAGGCCATAAAAAAAGATGGAAAACCACTTTTAAAGGATTTGTCTTGTGATTATAAATACATTTCCAAATACCTTTCATTAGTTATAATGGCCCGTTTTGCCTTAGGAGCAATCATTAGGAGAGAAAAAATGGCCACCATCCTATTTGTACACACAAAACCTGTCCTAATCACACAGCAGGACAAGTTAGGCCTGTATTACACCAACAGATTATCTGATAGATTTTCTGACGAATTACACACACAGATCTTTTGAAAACACACCACAAACTATTAGTATGATTGGACAGACATTGGTCAGATAATCTGTTGGTGTAATACAACCCTTACTTCACAACACTGAGCTAAAGAGCTGCCTCATCTTCCTCTCCTGCTTGTCAGGAATTATGATCCTGAATACAGCTGATAAGAACTTTAGCCGAATCGCTGTAGGAATCGTAAGAATGGACAGGACAGACTGGTAATGTAGGGGCTGTGGTAATGGAGATTGCATAAAAGTGCTGCTGCTTATTATCCACATCCCCACCTACTCTCTGTACTTCATGTCTCCTCATGAACTCCATTCCTACAGAGATTCGGCTAAAGTTCAAGATCATAATCCCTGACAAGCAGAGCAGAGAGGAGGATGAGGCAGCTCTGTAGCTCAGTGTTCTGAAGTAACTTGTCCTCCTGTGTGATTAGGACAGGTTTTGTGTGTACTAATAGGACAGCGACCATTTTGTTTCTCATAGTGATTGCTCCCTAGACAAAACAAGCCATTATTACTAATAAAATGTATTTGGAAAAATGTTTATAATAATGTAATATTTAAGTATTTTCATTTTTCTTAATTCTTGGAGAATCTTGATGGAATTGGTATTACCATTGACTTGTTATGGCTGCTCCTGGCGTCCTTCTCATACTCTCTCAGAACATTCACCTAAAGTGTGTTCTGTTGTGCAGACGAGAACACCAGGGTGCATCATAACAAGGGTCTGTCTTTAAAGGGATTCTCCAGGACTGAACCAGGTCCCGGTAGTCAGACCATCGAGGGCCAGACTACTGGCATCCCTTCCAATCAGCATTTTTGCTGTAGCTCTAGAAACAGGCACAGGAACTACAAAGCTCTGTCCATTGTTTCCAGCGCCTAAGCTACTGCAAGCCAGCTTGTCATTGGAAGGGGGAGTTGTCGTGGCACAGCAGTTTTAGTCCGGCTGATTCTCGTGCCAGCATCAGAAGCAACGATCGATGCCGAGGAACAAGGTAAGTACAGCCTCTGTGAGGGGCCCGTGCATATGGGGGGCGGGCATTATAGGTCTTGGATAACCCCTTTAAAGAGGACCTTTCACCGATCCTGACATTGTGAACTAAGTATCATGACATATACAGCAGCGCTAGAGCCCTTACTTGAAAAAAACCTCCCAGGCTGTGAGCTCTGCGCTGCGATTGGCCAGCGCTACAGCCTAGGAGAAGGAGACGCCCGCAGAACAAGGGCAGACACCGCCTACTATAACTAAGTCCCCGAACATACCTGAGGACATAACGGGAGAACGGAGCGGCTCCCAGGGATAATAGTAAGTGCAGTGAGATCCCTGGGCGCCGCTGTATATGTCATGATACTTAGTTCACAATGTCAGGATCGGTGAAAGGTCCTCTTTAATAGGGCCAGACCGCAAACATGTAGTTTCTGGCAATGCTGGATCCAGAGAGACTTGGCAGGCTGTTCCGGCAGGGAACTAGCCTAAGATTGAAGCACCTTTGGCTGCAATTACAGTCTCCTGGTATGATGCCACAAGGTTTGCACATCTGGATTTGGGGATTTTCTGCCACTCTTCTCTGCAGATCCGCTCACGTTCTGTCAGGTTGGATGTGGATGTCGGTGGGCAGCCATTTTCAGGTGTCTGAGATATTCGATTGGGTTCAAGTAAGGGCTCTAGCTGTGCCACTCAAGGACATTCACACAGTTGCTCTTAAGCCAGTTGCTCAGAAGGTGGTTGAGACACACAGGGCAGCACCAGAAGTTTTTTTGCTTTCAGACTTTACAGTGATCACCGACACTGGACCACATACCAAGAAACTGGCACTACTATGTCATTTATACCTGGGCAGATGTTGGAGGTACATCAGGAAGGTAATGATAAGTCTTCCTGCTTTTAAGTAGGACTTTAGGTTTACGTGTCTGCTTCACGGGACATGCACTGTAGACATCTAGGGGTTATTTAAAGGAAACAAAAATGACAACTGACAAACAAATTTTCAACTTACCTTGTGGTGCTGGAGGTTGTAGTTGGTATCCTGTTAATTGACACCAGCCAACAGGATAGAGGTCAGGGGATTCACAGTCTACCCACTGATCATACTCGTCTTCCCAGCCATCAAAATGGATCCTTAGTAGTCTGTGTATAATGCGTGTGACTGTAGCAACACACACTAACCGGGGTTCCATGAGATCTACGGCTTCAAGCTTCATTCCAACACGGAAGCCATGATTGGGGACTTCCTAGAGAGACAAAAAAGACATCTGCTCTATAAATGATCATAAGAAAGTGAAACCGGCTATGTAGGGATTTATAGTGCTCTGGAACACTGCCGGTAACAACACACAAGCTGTATTATGCCTAGTGCAAGGCCTGAGGAAGAAGTGCAGGCCATAATGGGTTAAAGAGGTTTTCCGAGACTTTACTACTGATGACCTATTGTCAGGATAGGTCATCAGTATCTCGTCTGTGGGAGTCTGACACCCTGGACCCTGCAGATCAGCTGCTTGATAAGGCACCGGTGCTCCTGTGAGCGCCACGACCTTCGATTAGCTTTTCCTAGGCCAGTGACGACATGTTTATCGGTCACATGACCTAGGCGCAGCTCAGTCCCATCGAAGTGAATGGGGCTGAGCTGCGATACCAAGCACAGCCGCTATACAATGTAGGCTAAGCTGCGAGAAGGCCGCGACGTACACAGGAGCACCGCTCAGAAAACCCTTTTAAAAGCAAACACGAGCGAAACCTCTGGGTCAAATCCTCATGTCCTGAACTAGGTGTAACACAAGTGGCAAGATGTTCAATACTTGTGCAATGGAAAGTGGAGCATTTGCCTATAGGAACCAGTCAGTTTATAAAGACAACTGCTCCAGTTTTCTTTACAACAGTTTTGAGAAACTTTCCTGTGCATTAATTTGGTTTTTAGTAGCAGTTGCGATTTCAGTTGGATGCCTAAATATCACACACTAGCATTAGAGGGGAAGTCCATTTTTTTAAATTTGCACCCCAGAACAGCTGTGTCTGGCAGTGTGTACCCACAATCCTGTGTACTCACCTGCTCACCGCAGTTCCTGGGCTCTGTTCACTGGTCTTCCGGTCCTAGTCTGTCAACGCAGACACAGGCAGGACTATGTGCCGCTGCAGTCAATGACGGGCCTCAGCAGTGATGTGCCGCTTGGGGAAAAAAGCTACCTCTGAAGCCAGTCATTGGCTGCAGCAGCGCACATGTCACTGTCTGTGTGGAAGTTGACAGACGCAGATGGGAAGACTAGTGGCTGTGGCTGAGTGACACAGGGCAGCATCAGAAGTTTTTTTCAGATCAACTTTATGGTGATCACCAAGACTGGCCATCAGCGTGACCACATGCCCAGAAACAGGCGCTACTGTGTGGCGTATCACAGGGCAGATGTTGGGAGGAAAACGCTGGCCTTATTCAAGAAAAGGTCGAACTTTACAAACAAATGTCTGTTACAACCATACTAACTATCTAAGCATAAGGGTAAAGCCACACATGGCTGACATTTTAGAGGACAGATCCACCTGTTACATGCAGATAGTGCTGCAGATATCACTCCTGGACATCGGAGGGATGACATTTGTTCATCCACAGCTTTCCAACCACAATGACAAAATGCAGTATGCTTTGGCATTCCCTTGCAGAAAATGTCTGCCGCATGTGGATGACGTTTGTTGCCAAGTGGCTTTACTATTAAAAGGGTTTTCAGAAATTGTACTACTGATGCTCTATCCTCTGGATAGAATAAATAAAGATCGTAACCAGCATCTTCTCTTTTGCAAGTTTATTTCAGTCCACACATAAAACAAGGCAACATTTCGGCTTATACCAAGCCTTTCTCAAGCCATCCTCTGGATAGGTCATCAGTATCTGATCGGTGGAGGTCCGTCACCCAGGACCTCCACCGATCGGCTGTTTGAGAAGGCACCGGTGTTCCTGTGAGCAACATGACCTTCTTGCAGTTTACCAAGTACAGCACCACACACTGTATAGTGGCTGTGCTTGGTACCGCGCTCATCCCCATTCACCTGAATGGGGCTGAGTTGCTCCTAGGCCACGTGACACATGAATGTGACACCACTGGACTAGGGAATGGTGCGTGAAGGCAGCGGTACTCACATGTTCTCAAAAAACTTATTGTGGGGGTCCTGGGGGTCAGACCCCTACCAGATACTGATGACATATCCAGGATATAGGTCATCAGTAGTAAAATCTTGTAAAACCCCTTTAAAGCACTAAATGTACAGTAATGTGTAGATTACCTTGTTAAAGAGCTTTACAGGAGCAGCTATGGATCCACTTTCCCTGAGGTAGTCAAACCATTTGAAAGGTAGTTTTGCGTAGCCTAGAAAATAAATTTGAGATAGCTTATCTGAGTCTGCGATCAGAGTTCATTTGGCAATATTCAATGTAGAAGATATAATTGGTCAATACTTCTTCAGAAGTCCCATTTGTACTGTAAATGCTGCCTGTGAACACAGCTATATATTTAGAGGCCAACACAAGAAGTGCCTCCTGCCTCTCCATAAATCAGCACACAAAGGGGGCTTGAAACCGTTCCATTGAAGCCCAAGTACAGCCCATCCGCAGAATAGGATCTGACAGCTCTGTGGAAATGTTTGTTTTATCAAATATGTGCACTGCAATTTGAAAAATCTCCTGGGATAGCGTCAACAGATCTTATTTTGTGCCCCCCTGGTGTTTTATAAAAGACACTGCTGTTGTATTGTCTGAATATATTATTACAGTTCTTTCTGCCAATGTCGATGGTATTTTTAATATAGTCTCTTTTATTGCACTTAGTTCCTTGTAGTTTGAGGAACGGTTTCTGGGCTGAACATTCCATCTTCCCTGCCAGAAGTCTCCCCATCCCCAAGGGCTTGCGCCCGTGGTGATTGCTAATCAGATTCTGAGACACCCAAGGCATCCCCTCGATAAATTTGTTGGGATTGTCCACCATAGTAATGACATCCTTACTACTGAACCTTGCTACTGGAAGTTGTAGTCCAAGGATAGGGGAGAACCGTTCCAGTTCTTTAGACTGTCCTCCTGCAAAGGTCTTGAATGAAACGGAGCATAGGTTACCGCCGGGATGGTGGATGTCATTAAACCTAGTACACCCATAACTGAGAAAGAGATCCTGTATTTTGTCTACCAATATCATTACCTTTTGTTCTGGCAGGAAACATTATTAAAAAGTCGTCTAAATAAGGGACTAGAGTGATTCTTTTTAACCTTACATAGGCTGCTACTTCCGCTATAATCTTGGTAAACACCCGAGGAGCCTGTGATATTCCAAAAGGGGAGAGCTTTGTATTGCAGATGAAGAAGAGAGCCCTGAACCCAAACTGCCGTTCTCAAAACTTTTTGGGAGCTGACACTGATCGGGACATGATAGTATGCCTCCCCTAGATCTATACTTGCCATCCAACAGTTCGGGAGAGGAGATTTATGGCAGATGATAAAGTCTCCATACAAATTTTTTTTTGGATCTCAGATTCTTGTTTTATCTCTTTACATTCAAGATTACTCTGAAGGAACCGTCTTTTATTTTATTTTTTGTAAAAAAAAATAAAAGGCAGAGAATAGAACCTGGTCCCGTCCCCCCCTCCCTCGGGGACTAAACTTACAACCCCTTTCTGAAGTAATGAAAAAAAAAACCTTTGCAAAATTAAAGATTTTTCTGCTTCTTTTGGATTCTTGGTTATTATAAAAAAAATCTTCCTGTGGTGCCGTCATGCTCTGCCCTGTGAGTGATCTGAGAAAGTCTGTGAGACTTGCGGCACGTGAGCCTATCTGACAGATTGTTTGTTGTGTTGTTGGGCGGGTTCCCATCTCCTCGCAGGTTCTACTCGTTAGTTAGTGATGCTATTTATCTCCACTTCTCACTATAGCCCTTGCGGGTTATAGTTTCTTCTGGAGTTCTTGGCTGCTGTTTGGTGGATCTCCTGCTCCCAGTCCGTCTTGAGATAAGTCCTCTTTTCTTCCCTTTTGTTGTATTTCCTGGCTAAGCCTTAGGAAGACACTGGTTCCTTCATCTCTTGCAAGGAACTGGTTGTCTTATCACATGTTCCCTAGCTGAGGGTCTGTTTCAGTTGCAGCAGGGATTAGGTTCCAGTGCATGAACACTTCTACCATTGGGATTTGTTCATGTTGTTAGCAGTGAGGGAAAGGCTTAGGGTTTGTCAGGTGGTAACCATTCCCTGTTCCTTAGTTGTGGGGCCTAGCCTGGTGTTTTGTTACCTGTTCGTTGTGTTTGGTTTGCTTTCCTCCCCTCACCTTCCGTGACAGGTGAGAGGAATTCTATTTGAAACTCTCTTAAAATGATGTCTAAGATCCACTTGCTTTTTGTCATTTCTTTCCAGGCCGGGTAAAACTTGGATAGTCTTCCCCCCACCTCGCACCTGGCGTCAATCCTGCTTATCCTTGGATTTGGAATCATTTGAGGCTCTGAACAAAAACCCTGACTTTCTGGGAGCTCTATCTTTCTTTTCTGGGTGTCTGAACCTCTGTTTACTTAGAAAATAAGTGGGTTCAGAAGGCCTAGAAATTTTCAGAGGTACCGGAAATCCCTTTTTACTGTCTGATGCTTTTCAAGAATGTCATCCAAAGAAGGCCCAAATAACCTCTGACCCTCACATGGTAGGGAACAAAGCCTCGCTTTGGAACCCTGGTCGCCCTTTCAAGATTTAAGCCAGATGGCCCGTCTAGCAGCGTTAGATAACGCGGCTGATCGAGCAGAAAATCTAATGGCATCAGAAAAAGCATTTAGCCCAAAAAAATAATCGGCCGCTTTTATAAATGTTGGAAGGAGGATAGAAGGATCTCTAGGGGTTTTATCTTTAATATGTGACTGCATTTGTCCTAACCATAGCTTTAAAGACCTAGATACCCAGGAAGCAGCAATACTAGTAGAAGCAGATTCCCCGGATTTTTTATTGCTTTCATATCTAAGGGATCACTAAGAACCTCTAAGTCATTAAAGGAAAGGGCATTTTATTGCCATTGGGGCATCTACAATAGGTGCTTTATCCCAGACTGAAGATACTTGTTCATCAAAAGGATATTTTCTTTTAATTGTATTAGGAACAAAGAAAATTACTATCTGGATTCCTCAATTCTTTTTTAATTAGGGCCTCCATATTTGTATGAACAGGAAAAACTATGCTTTTTAGGTACTAATCCTTCAAAAAACCTGGTCGGCAATGGATTTCTGCTGCTTAACATCCTCCAATTGCATTGTTGCTCTGACTGCTTTTAATAATGGCTCCGTATCTTCAGCGGGGAAAAAGTCCTCTGCCTGCTCGTTCTTCTTCTTCAGAAGAATTGCTCCCCATCCCCACATCACTTGACGCATCAAAATTCCATTTATCTTCATCTGAAATATCTGAATCAGAATCTACATTCTGTCTAGTGCCACATGCGGATTGAGGAAAGAGCTGTTTTAGGGGTTTAAGGGAAGCTCTAACCTCTGATTTCACCAGAGGCTTGATACTTTTTGACATAGATTGAGACTCTTCCAATACTAACTTTTCAATGCAAGATTGACAAATCTGTTTTAGATGAGAAGCAGGCAGCATACTTTTACAAATAGAACACTCCAATGAGCAATGCGAGAGAAATAAAGGAATTATCTCACCCTCTTGGTAGCTGTCCCCCACTCCTCAGGCCAAAGTACAGGGCTTGATGGTCTAGAGCAGGGGTAGGCAACCTCCGGCACTCCAGGTGTTGTGAAACTACAACTCCCAGCATGCATACTTGCTCTGCTCTTCTCAGAACTCTCATAGAAATGAATGGAGCATGCTGGGAATTGTAGTTTCACAACAGCTGGAGTGCCGGAGGTTGCTGATCCCTGGTCTAGAGGGCTCAATAGGGTCGGCGCGGACCGCATCTCCTGTTTCCGACAGACATTCTCAGAAGGAGGAATCCTGCACAGCACTGTGTGCAATAAGGCTGGCTGCTGTCCCCCACTGCCCATTTATATACTGCGCGCCAGGCTCCCTCCCCTGCTACTGCAGGTCCCAGCCACATGTGTCCCCAGTTTGATCCAGCGTGAGCTTGCGCTGCCGGCGTCATGACCATGCCCAGCGCACAGATGACGCAGCCATCTTTGAAAGTCCTCCACACTGAGATCAAACTGGAGCCGCCTGGCACGACCACAGCGGCTCCAAACATGGGGGAAGCTAGGAGTAGAGGTGGAGGAACAGCAGGCTCGACGAGCGGCTCCCCAAAGAGTCTTACGCCGCCATAGGAAAGGTCACCCACGGACTTAAAACCTGGAACCTCCACAGCCATCTTGGTGTGCACTTCTTCAGACGTAGGTTCCCCAGGACCTCCTATCGGGAGGACAGGAAAACTGAACTGAGGTGTGGTGGGGGTGTGAGCTTTTTATATCCTCAGGTTTCCTGTCCTGGATGGGAGTTCCATCACGCATGGGTGCTGTCATGGGTGAGGGGAAATATAACAATAAACTTGATTCATTTTACCATTCCCTTGCCAATAGGGTGCGCCTCTAGGCCATCTGATAATGTCCCATAATACTGACAGGGTGCAAGGGATATTGACAAAAGGTAGTAACATCCAGTAACATCCATTTATTTATACATTTCCAGGAGAAATAACAGAAATAATAAAGTAGACTCCCAAGAAAAGGTTCTACAACATTATTATTTCATGAAGAATTCCTTTTCTTTGGCTTAGACATGTCAGAAGACTCAACAGGTCCTCTAATCAGATATTGAACATTATTTATGATGTACAATAGTCAAAATGAAGCCATACCTCGTGGTGGAGTTAGTTCAATCTTGTTAATTTCACAGAAACCAACAGGGAATATTGAGGGGGATAAAGCATGGTAACAAAACCAGTCTGAGCCATCTGCTGCTTCGGAGCCATCAATTCCAATCATTAGATAGCCCTCCGCCAAAACCTGCAAATAAAACAGAATGACAATGAAGTGACAGAAACTTCCAATAGCGAACACAAGGTTCTGAGAAAACATAGTCATGGTTCCCTGGTTCAAAGCTGGATATCATAAAGATTGAATACCAGTCTAAAGCAGAGGTGAACAACCTGCAGCTTGGCGTCCACATGAAGCCGCTATGCTATGCGCCCCCCCCCCCCCCCCACACCCATCTGGTCACAAGATGTGACTGTCCGATGGCGGTTCACAATTGTACAATTGTCACCTGTCGGATATTTAAAAGTGAATGTGTCACCAGAAAATTACCTATTGTTTAAAAATTGTTTTCACGTTAAGAATATTTTAAAAGAATTTTTGATAATGTTATTTTTAATTTTCCATGCCAATATGTAAACAAAAAACGTTAAATCTTGCAGTTTTCACACTGGCCACTAAGCCTAATAAGCGCCACCTCTTGGTCTGTACAGATCCCTTTACTGTAGTTATCTGCTTATCTGTCATTCTAATTCTGCCTGTAATGATATCACCTCTGTGTACAGATAAGACCCACCATTCACGATAGGCGATTGTCAGAGCTTATCTATTCTTTCCTTGTACAATGAGCTCTGCACAGGTCACAGATCAGGTCTGGAAAACAATCCCATAGAAGTCAATAAGGTCCCCTCCTGACCATTGTGTCTATGGACCATGTGGCTGCCGTAAAGCAATTCTATAAATGCTTTCTAAATGCTTCTAAAAACAGCTCAGGCAAGATAGGCGCCCCCATAATCATGTTCCGGAATTAGAATAAAAATTTTAAAAAAACGGTAATCAGAAAATAACGACATTAGACAAAAGTTTTAAAGCGGACCTTTCGTCAGGCTAGCTCTGGTCTAATTATTATCCTAACTTATAGGGCGGCCCCCACTGATGCCATGGCCCTTTTTTTTTTCTACAGAATCCCCTGTTCTTTCGCTGCTGGCCCAGTATATTTTGGCGCCTTATATTATAATGAGGCGACTCGGTTATACTAGGCGTGGACTATTTTCCCTGGGAGTGGTTATCTTCTCCCTGGCTGTGAGCGCATCCAATCAGAGCGCCCCGCTCTTAGCCAGGGAGAATGAGCTGAAGGGTGTCTACACACTAAAGTTCTCGCAAGAACTTGAGCTCATTCTCCCTGGCTAAGAGCGGGGCGCTCTGATTGGATGCGCTCACAGCCAGGGAGAAGATAACCACTCTCAGGGAAAATACAAGTCTCCGACTAGTATAACCGAGAATACAAGTCTCCGCCTACCATAAATTATATTATAATATAACAGCGGACGAACGGGGGGTTCTGTAGAAAAAAAGAAAAAAAAAGGGCAATGGCATCAGTGGGGGCCGCCCTATAAGGTAGGATAATAATTAGACTAGAGCTAGCCTGATAAAAGATCCTCTAACTGGCAGTAAAAAAAGAATTGGCAACACATTCGCTTTAAGGCAAATCTTTTACTGCAGCCCCTGCAGTTGGTTCAATCTGACAATATTATTCTTGGCCCAAGAAAGGAATGTGCATTCTGGTTTTGATAGGGACTGGTGCAAATCTTGTAAATACTGGGGCAGATTCACAAAGCAAAATTCTGTCTCAATTAGCACCAGACATGGGCGTACATGCTTTTCACCACATTTATTATGTGTTTTAGATGCTTTTGGACCCTCACTCCACAGTGGAGCATGGCTTAGCGTTAAATGGATGTCTAAGGCCTCTTTCACACTTGCGTTGTCCGGATCCGGCGTGTACTCCACTTGCCGGAATTACACTCCGGATCCGGAAAAACGCAAGTGTACTGAAAGCATTTGAAGACGGAACCGTCTTCCAAATGCTTTCAGTGTTACTATGGCACCCAGGACGCTATTAAAGTCCTGGTTGCCATAGTAGGAGCGGGGAGCGGGGGAGCGGTATACTTACAGTCCGTGCGGCTCCCGGGGCGCTCCAGAATGACGTCAGAGCGCCCCATGCACAGGATGACGTGTCCAATGCGATCACGTGATCCATGTGCTTGGGGCGCCCTGACGTCACTCTGGAGCGCCCCGGGAGCCGCACGGACGGTAAGTACACTGCTCCCCCGCTCCCCACTACACTTTACAATGGCTGCCAGGACTTTAGCGTCCCGGCAGCCATGGTAACCATTCAGAAAAAGCTAAATGTCGGCTCCGGCAATGCGCCGAAACGACGTTTAGCTTAAGGCCGGATCCGGATCAATGCCTTCCAATGGGCATTAATTCCGGATCCGGCCTTGCGGCAAGTGTTCCGGATTTTTGGCCGGAGCAAAAAGCGCAGCATGCTGCGGTATTTTCTCCGGCCAAAAAACTGAACTGAAGACATCCTGATGCATCCTGAACGGATTTCTCTCCATTCAGAATGCATTAGGATAATCCTGATCAGGATTCTTCCGGCATAGAGCCCCGACGACGGAACTCTATGCCGGAAGACAAGAACGAAAGTGTGAAAGAGCCTTTAAAGGGGTTGTCCAGGCTTCCTCAGGATAGGACATCAATATCAGATTGGGGGGGGGGGTAATCTGACACCCAGCACCCCCACCGATCAGCTGTATGGGGAGACTGTGCGCGCAGTGTGCACCTGCCGTCTCCCTTCTCTCTTCCTGTCTGCTGCTGTGGTCTATGCCTGAGGTAATAGTAAAAGCCAGGACAACCTCTTTAAAATGGGCCAAGGGTCACCAAAATTTTGTCACAAAGTAAGCCAGCCAATAGGTGGTGTAAAGTTAGACAAAAAAGTGTCTACAGATGCACCAGAGTTATCAAATAGTGGGAGCCACTGGGGTAAACTTGGCCCATCTTCAGACCGCCTGGTCTAAGTTTATGCTGTCTAAATATTAGACAGAATTAGGCTACTTTCACACTAGCAGGGGTTCCGTTACTGATAATACAACCGTCTGCATCCATTATGAATGGATCCGGTTGTATTATCTTTAACATAGCCAAGACGGATCCGTCATGATTGAAAGTCAATGGAGGACGGATCCGTTTTCTATTGTGGCAGAGAAAACGGATCCGTCCCTATTGACTTGCATTGGGGGTAATGCCGCATCCCAGGACAGAAAGGAAACTACAACATGTTGCGGTTTGCTCTCCGGTACGAGAACGCAACTAAATGGAACGGAATGCATTTGAGAGCATTCCGTTCTGTTCAGTTTTGTCCCCACTGACAATGAATGGGGATAAAACAGAAGCGTTTTTTCCCCGGTACTGGGACCCTATGACGGATCTCAATACTGGAAAATAGAAACACTAGTATGAAAGTAGCCTTAGTAAATTTGCCCCAATATTTTTTTCTTATGGACACACTTACTTTTAAACCACTTCTGCAGTTTAAAAAGAGTCATGGAAATCCATCTGGATCACCGCTACACAAACACTGCACAGTAATACGACATCAATCACCTTTCTAATGGTTGCTACACATATTGCAGAAAGATTTAGTGGATCAATAGCTTCCAGTTTCATCCCTTCCTTGAACCATTCAGAGCTCTGGTCAACATCTTTGACCTAATAAGAAATAAAAATAAAATGATACATATTTCTAAGAAAGAGTACAATAAAGAAGGTGTTCAACCTTTGCAGCAACATCTCATCACCTCAGTGTCTCCAATGAAAAATTATTCACCTAATAATGTCCTACTGATTTATTTATTTTTTTACAGCTCCCATGCAGGCAATGCGTCTCCATCGTAACCGACAAACCTTGCACAGTCTGACCCTGCAGTCATATTTTCTTCCTTTTGACCTCCGCCTAGCAGTGTAAAACTGTAAACCAAAAAGCCCTTGAAATGCTCCGATGCTCACCTCAGAGGGGCTGCCTGGGTGAAGAAGGGGATATGTCCGGGTTCAGACCCTTTTAAATTTTTGCATTTAGGAAGCAAATGGATAATTAAAAAATAAATCAAATTCAGAGCAAAAGGTGTCCATAGCCTGTGACTTGATTCCAGCGGATGAAATTTTGCTGATACTAAAACATGTATATTTGTCACGGATGTACCGAGAGATACGGATGCCCCCGCGACAGTGAGTGGCAGGAGATCTTTGAGACTGGCAACACGTGGTTTAGTTTGACAAGTTTACCTTGTGGATCTGGCCACACCCTTAACCTCCAGGTGTTGATATTGTGGTCATTTAACTTTCCCTTTTTATAGTGGTCTCTCCCACAATGCTGTGTAGTTTATAGCTTCAGTTGGACCTGTGGATAGCTGATGTTTGGATCTCAGCTGAGTGCCTGTTGCTGCCATAGCTTCTTGGAAGTTAAGTGCTACCTTTCCCTTTGTTTTTTGGCTTGTGTGTGTGTGTTGCATTTCTTTGTTGTTTTGTGTTAGGCCTCAGGGTACTTTCACACTAGCGGCAGGACGGATCCGACAGGCTGTTCACCCTGCCGGATCCGTCCTGCCGCTATTTCGCCTTGCCGCTGGACTGCCGCTCCGTCCCCATTGACTATAATGTGGACGGGCGGAGCTCCGGCGCAGCACAGCAGTGCACGGCGAGAGGCTGCCGGACATTTCTCTTTCTGACACCGGCACTGCTTATCTGACAGTCAAATAAAACCAGTAAATACTGCTGTTACATAGTCAGTTGAAAAAAAAACAACTTACTTTTTGTGCTAGATAGTACATTTGCGGCCTGCGCTGCATTTCTGACAGTCCAATAAAACCAGTCAATGCTGCAGTTACATTGTTGGTTGACAAATTAAAAATTTTTGTGACCTTGAAGTAATTGTATTAAATTCGCCTGTCACACTTTTGTGTGACCTCAAGAAATTTTTCCTCTTTATGACACCGGCACTGCCTTACTGTCATCCACATAGCCCTGCCCCCGAAGTGGAATAGATTGAGTGCATCGATGCCCAACCATTTATGTTTCAGGATAAGTACATGGGAGGACCACTGCAGCATGTCTCAGATGATGACGAAACACAGGTGCCAACTGCTGTGGCTTTTTGCAGTGTGCAGACCGACAAGGAGGGCAGGGGTGAAGACTGGGTGGAAGATGATGGAGGACGATGAGGTCCTCGACCCCACATGGAATTAAGATCATGCGAGTGACCAGTGTAGTTCGGAGGAAGAGGAGGTGGTCGTACAGAGCCACCAGCACAGCAAAAGAGGGAGCAGGGTGCAAAAACAGAGCGGCCATCCTCTAGACCGTACGCCTGCTACTGCCCACCGCACCCAAGGACTGAGCACACCAAAGCCAGCTCCAAGGAGTTCCCTGGTGTGGCAGTTCTTCAGACAATGTGCTGACGACAAGACGAGTGGTTTGCACGCTGTGCAATCAGAGCCTGAAGCGAGACATAAACGTTCTAAACCTGAGCACAACTTGCACGATCAGGCATCTAAGTGCTAAGCATGAGCTGCAGTGGAGTAGACACCTCAAAAACCAAGAAAGGTCTCTGGCTCCTCCTGCTTCCTCTTCTGCTGCAGTCTCGGCCTCTTCGTCCCCCTCTGGAGGGACAGTGGCACCTGCTACCCCGCAAACAGAGGATGTGCCAGCAACACCAACACCTGGGTCACCAAGCATCTCCACAATGTCACCACCAACTTCAGCACAGCAAGGGGGAAACGACAGCAGGCAGTTTTAAAACTTATCTGTTTGGGGGACAAACCCCACACGGCGCAGGAGCTGTGGACGGGCATGGAACAACAGACCGATGAGTGGTTGGTGCCAGTGAGCCTCAAGCCTGACCTGGTGGTGTGTGATAATGGGCGAAATCTAGTAGCAGCTCTGGGAGTAGCCGGTTTGACGCACATCCCTTGCCTGGCGCATGTGCTGAATTTAATTTAATAACTTGTCCCACATTTCCACCAGATCAGATTTCAGCCATTGACCTCCCTTGGATGTGGTATCCCTTTCTCAGGCTCCCTCTCCGGCATGGAACCCTTATTCCCCATTACCTGTGATCACCATGGTAGGCGCATAAAAACATTGAAAGTTGATAGGGAAGATATCCAATTGGATTGTGGACGTCACGGGGACGGGCGATCAGGCAGAAATTATCTAGAGTCAACAAAGTGGCAGCAGGGCCGCTCCTGTATAACGTTTCCTCATCCAAAATACCCGTGACATTCCCTGTAATTTTTTATTACTCATTCCAATAACAGGGCATCTTAAGAGTCCTGTATTGTTATTTATAGTCACTACCTCCCCGAGTCGGGAGTGGGTAATTGCCGCGCGCCCCCTCCTTTCCTTCGATTCTTCTGCTTTAATAACTTGTCCCACATTTCCACCCGATCAGATTTCAGCCATTGACCTCCCTTGTTTGTGGTATCCCTTTCTCAGGCTCCCTCTCCGGCATGGAACCCCGATTCCCCGTGATCACCATGGTAGGCGCATAAAAGAACATCGAAAGTTGATAGAGAAAATATCCAATTGGATCGTGGACGTCACAGGGACACGCCTACACATACTGAATGATGAGTCTGCCCCTTTAACTTCTAGGTCTCGAAATTGGGCACATGACCTGAGCTTGCCCTTTACGCCTTGGAAGTGCTGGCCTGCTCGGCAGCCAGTGTATTGTCTGAACGTTTGTTTAGCATGGCAGGAGGGGGTTATCACAGACAAGCGCAGCCGCCTGTCCACAGCCAATGTGGACAAGCTCACATTCATTAAAATGAACCAGGCAGGGATCACACAGGACTTGTCCATTACTTGTGCAGAATAGACATGTATACTGGCCTCACCCAGCCATTGTTGTACTCCAGCGCACTCTTTGTTTTATTTTTTATATTTCCCAATGTGTTGGGGTCTACCCAAATTTGAACAAAAAAATAAATAACCAGTGTTGGCTACCTCCTCCTCCTCCTCCACCGCTTTCACCTACACCGCCTCCTCAACCTCCTACTCCATATGGATCTCCTCCTCCAAGATTATTATTTTTTATTTTTACGTATTTTACGTTCTTTTAAGTCATTTCCCTATCCACATTTGTTTGCAGAGCACTTGCCATGCTCTTAACCACTTTTGCCGCCCTCTAGCCCTTTCCATGACTTTTAGAGCCATTTTAGTGCTCCAAAGTTCGGGTCCCCATTGACTTCAATAGGGTTCGGGTTCGGGGTCAAGTTCGGGTCCCGAACTTGAACTTTTTTGCGAAGTTCGGCTGAACCCATCCTTCCAAGTGTCCGCTCAACTCTAATAGTAACCCATCTGCTGTGGCATAGATGCCATGGTTGATACTGACTGCGGCATCTAAGGCATTGAGCACCGGCGATCGCAGTTATGACAGATCCTGGTAGTTATCATAGCCGTCCATCCGCCATGAACTAATGGATACACTTGGCAGTATCCATGAGATCACAGTGAAGGACAGATCATAGAAATATAAACATACAAATTTACCTTTGCAAATAAATGGGCAGGGGCATCATAATGAGATTCCTGTTTCTTTAGTATATCTACGAAATAAAAATACAAGCAGTCTAAAACCAGGGGAGTACAGGACACACCAAAAATAATCACATAATTAAGCAGCAGACCTACATACCTGATCTCTTAAAGCGATGACCTATACTTCGAGACCAACCAATCTGATGAATGAGGGGGCTGTACATATGACACCAGAAATCATCCGTTTTGTCTTCACTTTCTTCATACACCAGTCGTAGTCTGCCTCCAATGACCGTGTCTACAATAGCAACCCGCGTCCGGCAAAGGTGCGTTTTATCCACTACTTCTACCCTCATTAAAGGCTTGAAAGGATACTGCATACTACCCGACACCTTACAAGAAAAACCAAAAAAGGCATTTCACTGCAAAGAACGTATACAGTACATCATGACTTGACCTAGGGCTCATGCACACAAACTATTTTCTTTCCGTGTCTGCTCCGTTTTTTTCTGGACCGTATGTGGAACCATTTATTTCAATTGGTCCGCAAAAACAAACGGAGGTTAATTTTGTGCAATCTGTTTCCGTATGTCCGTATTCCCGTTCCACAAAAAAATAGAACATGTCCTATTATTGTCCGCATTACGGACAAGGATAGGACTGTTCTATTAGGGGCCCGCTGTTTAGTTCCGCAAAATACAGAAGGCACATAGACGTCATCCGTATTTTTTGCGGACCGCAAAATACATATGGTCATGTGCATAAGTCCTTAGATGTATCATCTTGAAGGGGTTGGCCCATCTGGGACATTATGTCATATCTATGGGTTACGCCATAAATGTCTGATAAGTGCGAGTCTCTCCTCTGGCTTCTATGTCAAATACGAAGCTCCATTATGCCTGGCTGGCAATGGAGAGAGGTGACTGTGCCTGCTCTGCTCTCTCTACTAAAAGGGTTCTGCAGTTCTTTTTAACTGGTGATCTATCCTCTGCCACGGCCTTCTCAAACAGCTGATTGGTGGGGGTCCGACACCCGGGACTCCTGCCGATCTGCTGTGTCAGAAGTGCCGCAGCCTTCTCGAACAGCTGATCGGCGGGGGTCCCAGGTGTCGGACCCCCACTGATCAGATGCTAATGATCTATCCAGTGGATCAGTTACAAAGAACTGCAGAACCTCTTTAACTTCAATCGCACTTGCAGAAGTGTTACTAAAGTGAAAGGAAAGCTGTGCAAGCAGAACCACCACTCCTTTCCCAATTAGGGCGTGATGGGACCCCGTTCTTGAGAGAGGAGAAGGTCTCAGAGGTAGGACTTATAACCAGTCAGACATTCCAGATGGGAATACCCAAGAATCTTCTCTTTTAAGTGACATCAGGTTCAATATCCTAGGTGCAATATTCGGGGTGTAGAGGTAATCTGAAATAACGGAACAGGAAGAAAGGTTATAGTATGTCTGTAAGGGAAGAGTTGGAGGGGGGAAGTTGCAGGTGAAAGATTACAGCCTGTAACTGTCCTCTCTTCCCTTGTACATTCTCAGGGCATCACAGGGTGACATGCAGCGACTTTTCCCCATGTTATCGCCCCCCTTTCTTATCAGAGAGTATATGTGCTCCCTGTGTGGTGGGGTCACAAGATGAGCAGTAGATCTTATTAACTTCAGCACCTAATCATAACTTGTATACGGCATGTGGATTGTGGGAATATATGGTCTATTTAGCTGCGATGAATGTGATTGCAGCGAAACTGGTCTCGGCCAGGATTGCGGTGTAGTGGTGATCCCATATAAATTAATGGGGTTACAGCGCAAATCACACATATACCAGCAGAGTTGATTTTTTTGCAGTTTAGGGTGCGATTCACACTATGACCACATTCATTTTTATAGGATCACTGCTACAATGCCAAGCCCCTGCGATCCTGGCCACCATCAGTGTCGCCATACCCTTAGCCAATCAGGAATTTTTTCTATGCAATTTTTTTTTTAACAAAACATTATGCTCGGGTGCAAAATTGCATAAAGGAATCAATCACTAAAAAGCACAGAGCGTCATTTTCACCATCTGCCTGGTGTCTGCTTTCAGAGAATATATAGGCAGGGGAGTAGGAAAGGATATTTTTTTCATATTTTCTAATTTAGATCTTATTTGCATTTGTCAAACGTGTGGAAATTGTCCCAGCAGCAAACGAGTCATATGGTTTCTCTGCTTTGCGCAATCACAAACCTGTTAAAAGAGTTCCATGATAAGCGGATGATGTGTCCTCCCTGTTGGAACTCGCAGAAATCAGATGTTACTTGTGAAAAACCACTGGCAGTTAAAGAGGACCTGTCACCACCCCTGACATGCCCGGTTTAATCGCGACATGCATTCCCCATGCAATAATACTTCTGTAATATCTATTCTTATGGCTTTATGTTGTGCCATTACTTTATTATTTCAACTAGCAGTCTGCAGTAAGGGTACAGAGGGCTGTTAACCAGTTGGGGGGGGGGGGGGGGGGGTGTCTCTGCACAGTCTCACTCTATCCAATCAGTGCTACCATTTTCAGTCTGTACATGCACACACCTCCAACTGGTTACCGCCCCTCTGTACCCTTACTGCAGACTGCTAGCATTTCATTCATAACTTCTAGTAGAAATAATAAAGGAATGGCACAACATAGAGCCATAGGAATAGATGCTCCCGAATAGTTATTACACGGGGAATGCATGAGGCTATTAAAACAGGCATGTCAGGAGCGGTGAAAGGTTCTCTTTAACAGGGTATTCCAATTTTAACAGGTTATCCCTCATCCAGTGGATAGGGCAGAATGGTTAGATCGGTGGAGGTCGGACCCCTGGAAACCCTCATGATTAAAAGAACAGGGTCCAGTCACTCTTCTATGAATGGAGTGGCAGGTCAAACACGCACACCGCCGCTACATTTAACCCTATGGGACTGCAGGAGATAAAGTGCTGTACTTTGCTATCTCCAGCAGTCCCATAGAGTCTGAAAGGAGCATTTTTGTGCATGCTCGACCTGCCCCTCCAAATCATAAGAGGGCACAAGACCCCTATTCTTGTAATCCGTGGAGGTTTCAGCAGACCCCATCTATCTAACAAATATCTAGTGGATAGCGGATAACCTGCTGTAACTGAAATACCCCATTAATTTCCTTGCAATGCCACCAGAGGGGAAATAATGCATTACACAGTACTCATTCAGATCAATGGGTTTCCTGTGTAATGCTGGACAGGTCCCTCAAGAGCGAGAGACACTCTTTGTAACCACTCTCCAGTTTAAATTCACAAATGCAGGATATAAAATGGGGTTTCCAATTGGGACAACTCCTTTAATATACCCTTTATATGTGGGTTAATCTGATTGCCTCTTAGGGCCAAAATAATTGTAGTCAAAACCATAAGATGTTTTGTTCTTTCGTACCTTACACTAAATCTTTGCCTACCTTCTGCGCAAAATCTGGAGGGAGGGTCTTGGCACCAGTCAGTCTTTTGACTAAAAAAGCTTTCCAATTTGTGTATTTGTGTTGTATGGCTGCAAAGGAAGCAACAACGCATTTAAAAATAAAAAAAAATTCCCAATAAAATAAACAAAAACTACACTAAACCACTGGTTCCCAGATCAATCAGAAGAAAGTAAATATGCTTGATGTAATATTACCAGCTTATATGGCATATGAAAGGGGCTGAAGCCACTCTGTGCACCCTTGCTGCACGTGCTTCCTCTGCCAGCCCTTCTCTCTTCTTCTTGATTGACAGGGCCAGGCGAGATGATTATGCAGGAACCTGTCCTTCCAATCCGGAGAGGGAGCAGGAAAGCAAGGGTGCACAGTGTGGCTTGGGGCCCGCCCTTGGTGCACTTAACCGCTCATTTGCATATGGATTAAAAGTACTTTTTCTTCAGAATGAAGCAACAGATCGCTAAGTGAAAGGTATCATTACATTCTGCTGTGTATATCTGCACCATTTTTCTCAGCAATGTGGGCACAGATGACGACCAACAAAGATGTCTTCAGCTGCCAAGCGCACATGTAACAGGTCAGCCACTTTCATGGGTACAAATCTGCTGACAGATGGTCTTTAAGTAAAAAAAAAATAATATGTAAAAAGTAGTTGTCCAGCTGTGAGCTTTAAAATGCTTTCATTCGCTCCCTGGCTGCTGCGGTGACTTGTGTACAGAACATGACAGCTGCAGCCAAGAACATGACATCAGCGGCAGGAGGTCTGGAGCGCAGGGTTAAAAAAAAAAAGTATGACAGTATGACCTCTCTAGCAGTTATGGACCCCCGTGTCACTAAGCCACCATGCTGATAGTATGCCATTTCCATCATTTACTACCCTGCTGACAGTAGCCAACTTACCACTCACAGGAAGAACATACAAACCCTATGCCCTTAATCAGATTTGAACCTAGGACCAACAGTGCTAACCACTGAGCCACAGTGCTCATAGTATGACTTCTCTTGCAGTTTTGTGGCCCTGTACTACCCGAGCCACCTTGCTGACAGTATAACCTCTATTGCAGTTATGTGCCTCTGTACCAGTCACTGTACGAACAGTATGACCTCGCCAGCAGTTATGTACTCTTTTACCACTAAGCCAATGGGGCAATAGTATGACCTCCCTAGCGGTTATGTGCCCTGTACCACTGAGCCACCTTGCTGACAGTATAACCTCTCTTGCAGTTATGTGCCCCTGTACCACCTTGCTGATAGCATGACCTCTCTTGCAGTTATGTGCCTCTATACCACTGTGGTCAGTACCACCGCGCTAACAGTATGACCTCTCTAGCAGTTATGGACCCCCGTGTCACTAAGCCACCATGCTGATAGTATGCCATTTCCATCATTTACTACCCTGCTGACAGTATGACCTCTCTAGCAGTTAGGTGACCTCTTCACTACAGAAAAACCAGAACCTTTACAACATTTCACTGCTAATAAGTTATGTACAGAACAAATATAATTTTCTATGCAATAGAAATGTGGTAAAATTCACAAGAATGGCGTGTTCCTGGCAGCATATCATTATGAAATTTTGAGCTCATACTTTGTGGAGGGACAAGGGGCTTTCCGCTGCTTGCACACCAACCCACTGGATGGACATCACTACTGCAGATGTTACACCAGAAGTCCAGGCTGACATCATTTTCAAAGCCTTCATACCTCAGCAGGGCATTGTAGCCTGAAAACACATAAAAGGATATACAGGTTTTAGTTATGAATAAACTTTATTTGGCAAAGATCTGCACAGACATGCCTGTTTCATACGCATGGTGACTTCTCTGCTAATGGAGACGGCATGTTATCATATTTATCTCTCACTGTTCCATGTCTACGTTCCCTTTTCTTGACACACCTACCTACAGGGGATGATTACTGAACTGCTAAATAATAATTTTCTCAGATCTTGCTCCTTGGTTGCCTTTTAGCTCAGCTCCATTAAATGGGTATTCCCATCTCAGACAATGGGGGCATATCGCTAGGATATGCCCCCATTGTCTGATAGGTGCGGGTCCCACCGCTGGGACCCGCACCTGCAATGAGAACGAAGCGGGGAGAGCTGTGGCTGGAGGTCCCCAGATTTCCCAGGGTCTGTCCACCACCAAGCGCTGCTTCCATACAAGTGAATGGGAGCACACCGTGCACGCGCGACCCCTGCTCCCATTCATTTCTATGGGGCAGACGGAAATAGCAGAGCCAGCGCTCGGCTATTTTCGGTGGCCCCATAGAAATGAATGGACGGCGGCTGCGCATGAGCAGTGCGCCCTCCGTTCATTTCCCCGCTCCGTTCTCATTGTATGTGGGTGTGAATTCCAGCGGTGGGACCCGCACCTATCAGACAATGTGGGCATATCCTAGCATTATGCCCCCATTGTCTGAGATGGGAAAACCATATATATTGCTGTTTCTTCATATATTCTTGTAGTACGCCTGATGAAGAGACTGGTGATGTCTCGAAAGCTCGCTATGTAACATCATTACTTCTATTTTTATTAGCCATTAAAAAGGTATCAAACCTGTAGCACTAAACTATAGAACTGTAAGGGTTACATAGCATCATAAGTCAATATAATGCTATGTGACCCCGGCAGTGCTGGAAGTTCAGGCCGAGAGCTGCGATCAGACTCGCAGTGCGACACACGCTGGTCTGCAAGGGGCCAAAAGGAGACAAAGGGCGTGTCTCAGATTTCAGACTCCCTGTATAGTGTATATTAGTAGTAAAAAGTCAAAGCCGTTGGACTTGTACTTTTTCTTGAAGACTTTTTTTCTTTTTTTTTTTCTAGTAATCAAACGGCATTTCTCAATTAGATAAACTTGTACAACTAATCTCCGGCATTAAATACTGGCGACTCATGCTTCAGTCAACCTAATCTGTTACAATGCTGTTCTAACACCTCCTCCAGGGCTGTTTTATCACACAGCAGCTTCAGTCAGGAAAACGCAATCAACATCTTGCCTCTATGAGGTCCTTGTGCTGATTATAATAAACAGATTATGATGACTGCCGCCAGTATTTAATGTCAGATTTTTTGCACAAGTTATTCTAATTGAGAAAGCCAGTCAGATGACTAGCTAAATGTCCTAATAAGTTCAACTGCTCTGACTTATTACTACTGGATGAATGAGAACCTTCAGATATATGTATACAGTGTAGATAACCTGCAGATACGGGTCACAGCTACCCTATTTGTCCATGTCCAACATGGCCTATTTTTGTCAGTTTTTGCAGCCCCCCCCCAAAAAAAAAAGCTTGTGAATGGAAATGAAAATCATATTTTTCTATCCATCCTAAAATTAATTGAAATCAGATGAAAAACCATCAAAAGCTGCCAGGTGTGAACCCTAAGCATGAAGCAACGAGAGAGGGAAGGTCGGCAACCTGCTAATTTCACAATGACCGCAATCCAGAAGACTTTCTGAGACAGACTGTTGTCGGTGTTGAGAACTTCTACTCGTACACCTTCTGAGATGTCGCCCCAACAAGTCCCCATCGGTGCCTGTAAAAGATGTAAAGGATTTCAAGCTCAATATAATTCACGCTTAATGAATACAGTCAGAAGACGTCCACCAAGTCTCGTCAGGTTTCTGAAACCCAAAGATATTGTTAAAAAAAAAAAAAAAGACAGATTTTGTGCAGAACAAGTAGCTGAAAGATTGCAAAATGAATCTGAATTCTATACACAGCTATAAACATCACCATTAAGAGGCGGGAAACTAAAAAAATAAGGGGGTTTGAAAATGTATACTAATTTCCAATTATATTTTTGTGTACCGTTTGTATAGTAATAAAGATGTTAAATTGAAAAAAAAAAAAAAAAAAAAAGAGGCGGGAAACTACTAAACAGATTAATACACTATCGGTAAGATTTATTAAA
The DNA here is from genome assembly GCF_905171765.1 of Bufo bufo. Lineage (NCBI taxonomy): Eukaryota > Metazoa > Chordata > Amphibia > Anura > Bufonidae > Bufo > Bufo bufo. Next base: position 378,423,502 of record NC_053394.1, on the reverse strand, counting down.
CTGGTGTAAAGTAGAACTAGATTAGTTACCCATAGCAACCAATCGAATTCCATCTTTCATTTTCCAAAGGGCCTGTGTATATAGGAATCCCCCTTTAAATGGCATCTGTCAGCAGATTTGTTCCTATGACACTGGCTGACCTGTTACATGTGCGCTTGGCAGCGGAAGGCATCTGTGTTGGTCTCATGTTCATATGTGCCCGCATTGCTGAGAGAAATAAGGTTTTAATATATGCAAATGAGCTTCTAGGAGCAATGGGGGCGTTGCCATTACACCTAGAGGCTCTGCTCTCTCTGTACCTGCCGCATTCTCTCCACCCTGTAGGAGTACAGGGCCAGGTGTGATCATATTTACACTGCCTGGCCCTGTCAATCAAAGTGCAGAGTAAGCAGCAGTTGCAGAAGGAGCAGAGCCTCTAGGTGTAATGGCAACGCCTCCGTTGCTCCTAGAGGCTTATTTGCATATATTAAAACATCATTTTTCTCAGCAATGCAGTCAAATATGAACATGGGACCAACACAGATGTCTTCAGCTGCCAAGTGCACATGTAACAGGTCAGCCAGTGCCATAGGTACAAATCTGCTGACAGAAGCCCATTAACGGGGTTTTCAGGGAGTAGCATACTGATGGGGGTCTGACATCCGGCACCGACACAATCGGATGCTTGAAGAGGCTGTGGCCTTCTCACAGTATACCAGGGATGCTCAACCTGCACTCCAGATGTTGTAAAACTACAACTCCCACCATGCCTTGCTATAGGCTTATGGCTGTAAGCTGTCCAAACATGATGGGAGTTGTAGTTTTTCAACAGCTGGAGGGCCGCAGGTTGAGTATCCCTGCAGTATACCAAGCACAGCACCATTTATAGCATAGTGGCTGTGCTTGGTACTGCAGCCCAGGTCCATATACTTGAATGGGACTCGGATGCACATAGGTCATGTGACTGATGACCGTGACGTCACTCACCTGGCCTCCTCAAACAGCTGATCAGTGGAGGTGCTGGGAGTCGGACCTCCACCGACCAGGTACTGAAGAGAAATGTGACTCCATTTTGTTTCTTCTAAATATGTAAAGAATAGTTATAACATCTCACCCACGCACTGATTCCAGTTCCCCCGCTGTGAGTTAGGTTCGCTTATCTGTCCCAGGACAGATTCTGGGAATCTCCTAGAGCTAGTACAAACGTTCTTGCCTTATTCAGGGTCATTCGGCACAACTGCGTACATTCTTATATGATTAAAACCTATTCTTACTGCACGTACACATACCATATAAGGATGTTCCGGAAGTATGTGTGTGAGCACCAATGTTTATCTTTTATGATTGGTTTAACGCTGTTGTTATGCACACTTTTCTACTGCCTATATAAGGCCAAGCGATAGCATAATAAAGTTAGAGTGTTTCTCAGTGATACCTGTGTGTGTCTGTTATTGCCAACTGAGAAACATCTCTCCTGGTGTCAGTGTCTCAAACCAAGGTTGTCGTAGAGGTCCAGAAAGGTCCAAATCCTTTCAGTTTGGGGGCTCCGTCCGGGATAGAGAAGGCCATCCTCGTGTCCGGTAAGAGAGACATCCTTTTTGTCTACTGCCCGGTCCGAGGGCACTGGCCACATCTCTACCCGTGAGTTTTTATTATGTATCCGGGATACATTGTTAAGCCTTAAAAATAGATTTAGGGAGTTTATAATAAGTACTTGGAGTACTTTCATGAATAAGGCCGGCACTTGGAGTGCCACGCACGGCATAGAGTCTCAGAGAGATCTATCCGTAAGTTGGTTTGTGTCAGGGACACACCATAGGATCTCCGGGAGATCTATTTACTTTACCCAACTGTCAACAGATTTTTTAGTACCAGGGTACAGGTAAAAGAGACCTGACTTAAAGAGGACCTTTCACCGATTCTTACCCTATGAACTAAGTATACAGACATGTGGAGCGGCGCCCGGGGATCTCTCTGCACTTACTATTATCCCCGGGCGCCGCTCCGTTCTCCTGCTATGCCCTCCAGTATCTCCGTTCCCTAAGTTATGGTAGGCGGAGTCTGCCCTAGCGCTGGCCAATCGCATTGCAGAGCTCACAGCCTGGGAGAAAATAACCTCCCAGGCTGTGAGCTCTGCGCTGCGATTGGCCAGCGCTAGAGCAGAACAAGGGCAGACTCCGCCTACCATAACTTAGGGACTGGTATCTCCGCCTACTATAACTTAGTGAGCGGAGATACCGGAGGACATAGCAGGAGAACGGAGCGGCGCCCGGGGATAATAGTAAGTGCAGTGAGATCCCCGGGCGCCGCTCTACATATCTGTATAGTTAGTTCATAGGGTAAGAATAGGTGAAAGGTCCTCTTTAACTTGGTTTGAAGCATACCTATATTTAGAGTATAAGATACATAGAGTGTTAAGATTTATCTGTTTGTGTGAGAGCTATTGTTCTGGTGGTAAGGATAGATCATCAGTATTCTAGTCCCAGAAAACCCCTTTAAGAAAAAGCTTGATTCATCAGGACTTCTGCACACTTGACCAACATTGAAGGACAATACTTACGTGTTTGAAGCAAGTCACTGGAGCAGCCACCAGGTTTTGTCTAGTGATGTAGGTGCCCCAGGTGAAACCCTCTGCTGGGATGGCTACTAGGGAAAGAGAATAAGTATTAATCTCCACAGTGTGTCATGGAGTAATCGAAGAGCCAAGAGAATTGTTCTCACCAGTTTTATTTAATGACTGATTCTTCAAGGTAGCTTGATATTGTGCATAAGCTGCCAACTTAGCAACTAATGGCTGTTTTTGGAGAACCTTTGCCTTTTTATTGGGAGGTTTACCCTGAAATAAAAATAAATATAAATGCATCTAGGAGGAGCAAATAACTGAAAAGTATCAACTTGGACCATTATTTTACAATTCATATCTAGATAATCAGCTTTGTAAATGTTTGCATTGATCCTGAAGTACAGACTGTACTATAGCCCAGAGCTGCATTCAAAGTTCTGCTGACTGCTGTATGAGCAGACCATTACTATAATCAGTAGACTGGATTACTGTACGGTGCCTGGTGTAAGGACTACACTTCCAAGAATGCAAAATCAGCAGGAAAAGCTCAATACAGACACAGAATTAGGCTACATGCACACGAATGTTGTTTGTTTCCATGTCCGTTCCGTTTTTTTGCGGATAGGATGCGGACCCATTCATTTCAATGGGTCCGCATAAAAATGCGGACAGCACACCGTGTGCTGTCCACATCAGTATGTCCATTCCGTAGCCCCGCAAAAAAAATAGAACATGTCCTATTCTTGTCCGTTTTAGGCATTGTTACAATGGATCTGCAAAAAAAATAAAAATAAACGGATGGTATACGGAGGTCATCCATTTTTTTTGCAGATCCCCAAAACACATACGGTCGTGTGCATGTAGCCTTAGTAAGACGTTCTGGGAGATTTCAGCTCTGAAGTCTGTAGAATTGTAAATGTGGTCTGCACTTTATTACAGGATCTAACTCAGATAAGCAATTCAATGTATTTACAGAGTTACTCATTTAATTTAGATTACTACTGTACGTAGCCCGTGAAAAGTAGTTTAACCCCTTGAGGGCATCCGCCATACACGTACGCACATTAAAGATGGCGTCTGTTCCAGAGCAGAGTTGGCGCCAGAGCCACTGGGTTTTTGCTGCTTCATACAGAAGATGCCCAGTGCTAATGCCAATCACAGACATTTAACCCCTCAGATGCCATGGCATCTGAGGAGGTGTTCAGGGGGTGCTGTTTGTTCCATGTGGTAGCCTCAGTCCCTATAAAGGATCCGAAGCTAACACAGCAGTAGTTCCTATAGAGGACTGAAGGTGGCAGGGCTCCATAGGAACGTACTGAATGTCCCACAGGCTGCAATAGCAAATCATTGCATTCTATGGGGCAAGCAATCTAACGATCGGACATTCAAGTACCCCAAGGGAACTTAAAAGTATGTAGAGAAAAAAAGTAAAAGAAAAAAAAAAGTTTTTAAAAATATAAAAATTCTAATCACTCCCTTTTCCCATAATAAAACTAAACAAAAATTAAACATCTTAACACTACCACGTCCCAAAATGTCTGAACTATTAAAATATACATGTATTTATGCCATTAGAAAGTACAATTTGTCCTGCGATAAAACAAGCCCTATGGCTATGTAAATGGAAAAGCAAAAAATTTTTTTAAAAAGTTATGGGAAGGCCAGGCATAAAAAAAAAACAAAAAAAAAAAAAACGGAAATGCAAAAACGCTAAATAAACTGCAGCTCTCTTTTTCCAAGGCAAAATGGAAAATTATGTGATGTGAGAGTTACACGTCATCCAGTTCCAAATGAATACCATCAAATTCTGGTGGACCTCATTGACTTACATGCGGCCCATTAGTGTTCTATTATTTTTGATGGTAAGAACTGAACATCAGGCAGCGATATTTATGCTGTTAAAAATACCAGAAAGGCCAAGAGGGACCCCTAGAACAAAAATCAGAAACCTTTGGCACTTCAGCTGTGATAAAACTACAACTCCCAGCATGCTCACTTGCTTGGCTTTTGTCAGATCTCCCATAGAAGTGAATAGAGCATGTTGGGAGTTGTAGTTTCCCCACAGTTGGAGTGCCGGAGGTTGCTAAACACTTACCTAGAGCCTAAACCACAGCACTCTCACACCGCAGGTTACAGCGATCTAATAGAGAAAACCAAGACGAGAGAAACAGGTGCAAGTATTACGATCCACTACCTGTAGTCTTGCCAGGAGGCCCGCCTTCTTGGAATTTGAAGAATAACTTCGCGAGCATGAGACACTGCAGAACCTCTTTGTTTTAGAGTAGAAAGCGTCTCGGACCCCGACCATTCCACACATTTCACATGTAGCTAAGAATAAAAATTCAAAGTAATAAAACAGATAAATTAATATGTTCTGGTTCAGAGAGAGTCACTGGTGTAAGGGTACAATCCCTGAAACTCTGGGGAAAGGCACATGGCGCTCTATGTCGCCCAAAATGTGCTACTTACCTGAAAGACGCCACTCTGGAGTCCCCCCAGTGTCCTCCAATAGGCTGCAGCCGAAGCCTGTGTTGACCATGACAACCTGACCACCAAGAAGCACGGCATGCCATAGAACATAGTGCAACTATTATCCACTACTAGCAGGTGTAGCATTTCCTATGCTACCTGTCAAATGGCTCGTGCCAGTGCTGCTTGGTGGTCAAGTGGTCACGGCCAGCACAGTTACATGTGCACTTGGCAGCGGAAGACATCTGTGTTGGTCCCATGTTCATATGTGCCCGCATTGCCGAGAAAGATGATGTTTTAATATATGCAAATGAGATTCTAGGAGCAATAGAAGCGTCGCCATTACACCTGGAGGCTGTGCTCTCTCTGCAACTGCTGCGCCCTCTGTACTTTGGGCCAGGCATGCATGGTCACGTTTACACTGCCTGGCCATGTCAATCAAAGTGGAGAGCATGCGGCAGAGCCTCTAGGTGTAATGACAACACCCCCGTTGCTCCTAGAGGCTTATTTGCATATATTAAAACCTTTTTCTCAGCAATGCGGGCACATATGGACATGAGACCACCACAGATGCCTTCAGCTGCCAAGGGCACATGCACCAGGTCAGCCAGTGTAACCACAGTGTAACCACACATTCAGAGGGGGACCAGCGGTTGTAGAGATCAATTAAGATGGTTAAGGCTCCGTTCACACTTCCTTTAGTTCTTTCCTATCAGGCTCTTAGAATAGCACAGCACGCTGCATTATCTTATCTAGTGCAGATAAAAAGTAACGAAACCCAACAGACCCATTATACGGCAGTGGTGTGCGGCGGCTACTATTATAACTGATCAGTCAAGTTTTCCAGTAAAAACAGAAGCCACGACGCCAGTGAAAACCCCAATAGACATAGGATGTGAACGGTCTGGCCCACCTTTACATAACATGGTTAACCTTGCCGCCAGCCAAACAGTCATCCCGCAGCCAGTCCGGACCTGTGCCACTGCCAGCCCGCCCACACAGTAAGACTGCCCCAGCCCCCAGTCACTATCTTTCCAACCCCAACCCGGATCATTAGGTTTCATTGGCGCAATTAGAAATGACTGGGCCTCACAGGAAATTTTTGAATGGGCCCCCTAGTTGTTCGGCACCTCTGACCGGCAGAGACCCTTGACTTCTTCCCTAAGGCTGGGTTCAGACCTGAGCGTCTTCGATATGCGCGTTTAACGCGCGTTTTTGACGAGCGTTTTTTGCAATAGTAAACGCGCGTTTGACGCGCGTTTGTGTGATTGACTGCAATGTCCTTTGGCCACAAACGCGCGTCAAAACGCCCCAAAGAAGCTCAAGTACTTGTTTGAGCGTAGGGCGTTTTACAGCGCGTTTTTCAGCGCTGTAAAACGCTCAAGTGAGAACCAGGGCCATAGGGAAGCATTGGCTTTCATGTGTTGAGCGTTTGAACGCGCTGTAAAACGCTCAAGTGTGAACCCAGCCTAATACAGTACAATTATGGTCCAATAGACAGTGTTAAAATATCATATTACAGTGTACATATATTTCCATGACTTGTCTATTGGACAATAATTGTACTGTATTAGGGTCTCTGCCGGTCAGAGGTGCTGGACAACTGGGGGGAGGGGGCCCCATTCAAAAGTTTGCTGTGGGGCCAAGGCATTTCTAATTACGCCAGTGTCCTTAACATTTTCGGTAGGTCATGTATACATTTCTTTATTGGCAAATGGGGGTGTGTGGCAGGGGAGGAGCCAGGGCAGGAGGAGGGATGCTCCAGGGTAGTGGGCGGGGTTAGGGGGGCCTAATTCAGATTCTTGCTATGGGGCCCAATGATTTCTATGTACGCCCCTGGGGTGCACTGACCCCCATTGCAGCTGCTGAGGCTCATCTGTTTCTGTGACTCCCATAAAAGTCAACGGAGAAAGCGTTCCATGTGGTCTTAGTTCTTTCTCTGCCTGAATGTGGCGGGCAGAAGCTATCTCACTACACAGGCCAGGCAGTCTGAGGACCTCTGCTATGGAGATGGATGCAGGTCCCAGAGCTGGCACACACACCGCCACACATTTATGACATATCTTGTGGATGTACCATATATTTCTAAGCTGGGAATGCTCGTTTAAGCAAATGTAGGTTATTTCCATGGAGAGAGCAAGATAAAATGCTTTCAAATAACTCGGGTGCAGTTTATCCCCGAGGAAACTACGAAAAATCCAACCTGTCTGATGGAATAAAGTGTGCCGCGCCATAGATTTGGGGCTCCCTTCAGCTGGTCGGGCACCAGAACACCTACTCCTGCCATGAGCCGGCGTAGATAGATCTGAGGAAGCCTCATCCACATTTAGAAAGTCATAAAATCTTCAAAAAATTGCAAAAATGTCAAATACTAAAATGTGCATCTTTTTTTTTTTTTTTTACTGCTGAAGCCCCAGTAGGGTGGAGAAACCTAGAGGAAAGGGACATTTTATGCTTTTCTAACCTTCTGCTTCAAGTTGCACAATATCTACAGGACTAAAGATTAGACAGGCAGATCAGCAAGAGATTGACGGGAGGGAAGTGTTTCCTCCCGGCAATCGCTTGCTAGTTAGCGGAGGAGACCGCTGCTATTACATGCAGCGATTTCCTCTGCAGCCATTGCTCGTCCCTATGCTAACTAGTGGTTTGCTGGGGGCAGATCGCTATTAGACAGCACGATCTGCCGCCGGCAAGAGCTGATGCATGGTAAAAAAAATCTGAATTGCCCGATGAACAAGCTTACTTGTTCATCAGGCAATCCGCTAAGCTTAGTGATTATTGGCCAAAACATCAGCCAGTGTTATACAGCCTTAAGACACGAAATATCATCTACTTACCCATGCCAGATTTGCCATCTGGATAAGTGTACACCTGCCCATTGTTCTTAATAATAGGGAGACTGGACTGTAGTGGGGCCACCTCCTCTTCACTCTCGTCGGAGCTGGAGCTGCTGCTGGTGTCCTCACTGCAGCTATCATACCCGTCAAACATTCCGAATGAGTCCCGTCTTTTCCGCACACAGTGTGAAGAAAGGTCAGCCTGGAAAGACACAAACTCCACCAAGTTAACCAAGACTGAACACACGTCCTATTAGACGGTCAAAGCTCCTGAGATGCCACCTACTGACAAGTCAGCCATTTCTGGTTACATTTCCAAGAAGACCACTATTCCAGCAACCACAAGGGTGGTCACCAACCTCTGATGGCCATGTCTACTAGTATTCAGTGATTCATCTCTCCTGCCCATGTTGCTCCATAACAAGGCAGACATACCATTGAGGAGTCTGGGAAATCTGGAGGCTAACCAATATGGTTGCTGTGCGAACGGTAAGCTAAGACCGTCATATAGGTTGTCACAGAAATAAACAGAGTACCAAGAACCAGAACAACCCAAGGACTTCCATTAATGGTATCACTACAGTAATCCTACTCATGCAGGTCATATACTGGAGCAGGAGAGGACTTCCAGCCTTTCAGAACCACTTATGGGATCTCAAAGATCAAGATGTAATGTTCTCATCAGGAGGATAAGTGGCCATCGTGGACTTCTGGTGTGACTGATCTCCGGGAAAACAAAGGACCCTACAGTACAGCCGCCCCATGCACATGACAGTGTCAGCAGATCTCATAAATAGGGTATATGGCCAAATTAACTGGTTCACGACCAGAGCAGAAAAGTCACAGTCCGGTGCTAGTTTGTGCTCCTCTACGTGAACTTTCTTCAAGCTGATCTTGTGGGTCATCAGAACCAGCAGACCTGCATGATAGGCTGCAGGAGCGGAGCACACTAGAGATAACGTCGATCCCAGCAGTGGTCAGGCAGAGGGAAAAGGTCAGCACTTGGGCACCCGGACACATGATCATGGGATGCTGAAGGGCTGTCATGGAAGCATAGTTCATGGTTCTCCAAAACAGACAATGCAAAATAAAAATATTAATATTCCTTGACCACTAAGGACCAAACAGGACAGGTTGTTGTGGGGTTAAAGGGTATTCTGGAATCCAAGTACCAGACATGGCGCCATCCATGTCTATGTGGTTGTGTCTGGTACTGCAGCTCGGCACCATGACCTGGAATAGGATTAAGCTTCCGTACTGAACACATATATGAATGAGGGCAGAGCTGGTATCGCAGCGAAGGGACAAGGACTCCTGCAGAAGTAGCAAAGGTTGGACCCCTACTAATCACACATAGAAGGCTTATGCCTCGGCTACCCCACCAGTGTTATACAAGGCTGGCGCTAGGTGGCATCTTCGGCCATGTGTAAAGTCATGCACTTAGTAGATGTGGGCTGTTCCAGCCCAGACATCTCAGCCGAACTGAAGTCTTCAACATATACACTGCATTCATTATTTGATGCCATTCATTAGTATGGACAGCAAGCAATGTCACAAAGATGGGCCTCCAAAGCTGCGGTCTATAAACACGTGGCACAGGCTGCCAGGTTAGCCAAAAGGTATGATAAAAAGGATAAAGGATCAATAAAAAGACACGTACTGCTTGCACAGAGACAGTTCTGGAGAGACAGCAGGTGCAGTCAATGAAACTTCACACACAAGGGAGCGGCATCACAAGACTGGATACCAAGCTGCAATTAAAAGAGCCTTGCCCATGATAACAGCGGGTAATTACAGGGCAGAGTCTGTTTCTCTTCTTTAATTGCCAACACCCTGATACAGGCCGGAGAGGATCACAAGGGGCACTGCACCGTGCGCACTGACGACATACACGGTGTACCTCCACTGAGGAGTGTCCCAAGGCATTCACAACAAGTTATCCATGTCTATAATGTCAGGATGGAAAGATACGTACAGTCTATGGAGCCTGGAGGCTTTAGCTCAGACAACTGCATATGTGATTTCTGCCTTAAAGGGGTTGCCTCATCTGACACATTGGTGGCATATCACGAGGATATGCCACCAATGTGACATAGGTGCAGGTCCCAGAGGCGGTTGCTGCACCTATCTCCAGAACGGAAACCTGGAAGTAAAGGAGAGCACACTACGCATACGCAGCATGGTCGCCACTCGCCATTTATTTCTATGGGACTTGGTTACTTTCAGAAGTCCCATGGAAATGAGTGGTGAGTAACACACAAGTGCAACCACAGCTCCATTCACTTTTATGGGACTGCTGGAGATCACCATGCCACGATAGCATATAAAAGGGAAAATAAATTAAAAGGGGTCCTCTCTACCAGCTAACCTACTGACAGCTCAGTGTGACAGCTCTATTTCCCAGACTGAACACTGCTCCTCTGACTGGACTCACAGCATCATAATCCAAGCTGCTAAATGAGGTCTGTCCACCTGAGGATAGGACCCCGAGACAGAAGGTTTCTATGCCAAGGCAGAGTCCAGGAACCCTGTAGAGACATCAGCTTCAGAAGAAGGAACCAGGACCTTTTGGGTCAGACTGGTGCAATTAGAATGACTTTAATGTTCTCCTCTCAAATCTTCTTCAAAACCCCGGGTAACCCTCAGTTTTCAAGATTGATCCAAGTCCATTCTTGGTATGGTTACTACATGGACTCCGCGCAAAGCCCATCGCGGAAACCACAGACCAGCGGCTTCTGTTGTGGGATACTTAAAGGGGTTATCTGGTAAGTAATACTGATGACCTATCCTCAGCTGTTAGAAGAGGTCAGACGGCCTCTTCCTAGGCCATCTGATGTCACCGTCCATTGGTCACATGACCTAATTTCAGCTTAGCCACATGGAAGTGAATGAGGCCGAGGTGCAATACCATGCATAGCCATTATACAATGGACAGCGCTGTGCTTGGAGAGCTGCGCTCCCCACAGCTCCGATGAATGCACTGGCTCCGTGAAACAGCTGATCAGCGGGGTCTCGGGACTCTGACCCCCACCGAAGACATAATGATGACCTATTCTTAGGATAGGTCATCATTATCATTTCACAGATAGCCCCTTTAATGTGAACATACGCCTTAATCTAAGTGCACCTGGAGGTTGCTGATCCCTGCTCTAGTGCATGACACCTCCAGGGCCCTACATGAAGTAACTTCCTATAAAGAGATCCAGCAGATGACGGCCATGGCACATCTCTGCGGGCGCAGCTCTGGAGGAGGAGGAACGCCACCAAATATTATGTAGAAACCAGGCCAGTTTGTCGGAGGAGGTCACTGGTAGGGGTCCATGAGCGAAGACCTTCGCCAATCAGTCCCAGATATCTCAGCATACGTCTGCATTTTCACAAATTGGTAAGGTCTCAATTGATGGACGCCGCTGATTTCACCATGTCTTGATAACTCTCAAGCCCACACTGACAATGCTGCAGTGGTTACAGACAAGACTATCTGTAGCGCCACCCTAAGGTGGAGGAATGCACAACACAAGGGAGATCATCGCTCTTATAAAGTTGTGGAGCTTCCAGATTATAACTGACCCGTGTCCACGCTGGAGATATCACAGCAGCCTCCACAATTACAGGACTCAACCACTAAACCTAAAGCCGTCCTCCAACAACTAGATCACATGACCAAAAGAAATTGAAGGGGCGCGGAGAATTTATATACCCCGTCCATATCCACCACCAGTGCTGCCCCCATATCCATCACAGATGTAGTGAGACTGTGGAGGAGACGCGCTCCTGTCTCTGTACATCTGGACCACAATTTGTTTTTCATCACATTACTTATCTACCAATTAAAGCCAGCGTGAAAGTCCAGAGCTGCATTTACAATTCTGCTGGTTGTCACAGGAAACAGTCAGCAGGCTTACCAACAAATCTCCTATAAAGATTTACCAGATTTCTGTACAATGTCTACACTTCAGAATGCAGCTCTGAAGCCGAATACAGACAGTAACTCAGGACCAGAACAAGATAAGTAATGCAATGTATGTACACAGTGACTCTACCAGTAGAACAGTGAGTGCAGCTCTGGAATATAATACAGGATGTAACGAGGATCAGTACATGATAAGTAATGTAATGTATGTACACAGTGACTGCACCAGCAGAATAGTGAGTGCAGCTCTGGAGTATAATACAGGATGTAACACAGGATCAGTACAGGATAAGTAATGTAATGTATGTACACAGTGACTGCACCAGCGGACTAGTGAGTGCAGCTCTGGAGTATAATACAGGATGTAACTAGGATTAGTACAGGAGAAGTAATGTAATGTATGTACACAGTGACTCTACCAGTAGAACAGTGAGTGCAGCTCTGGAATATAATACAGGATGTAACGAGGATCAGTACATGATAAGTAATGTAATGTATGTACACAGTGACTGCACCAGCAGAATAGTGAGTGCAGCTCTGGAGTATAATACAGGATGTAACACAGGATCAGTACAGGATAAGTAATGTAATGTATGTACACAGTGACTGCACCAGCGGACTAGTGAGTGCAGCTCTGGAGTATAATACAGGATGTAACTAGGATTAGTACAGGAGAAGTAATGTAATGTATGTACACAGTGACTCTACCAGTAGAACAGTGAGTGCAGCTCTGGAATATAATACAGGATGTAACGAGGATCAGTACATGATAAGTAATGTAATGTATGTACACAGTGACTGCACCAGCAGAATAGTGAGTGCAGCTCTGGAGTATAATACAGGATGTAACACAGGATCAGTACAGGATAAGTAATGTAATGTATGTACACAGTGACTGCACCAGCGGACTAGTGAGTGCAGCTCTGGAGTATAATACAGGATGTAACTAGGATTAGTACAGGAGAAGTAATGTAATGTATATACACAGTGACTGCACCAGCAGAATAGCGAGTGCAGCTCTGTAATATAATACAGGATGTAACACAGGATCAGTACAGGATAAGTAATGTATGTACACAGTGACTGCACCAGCAGAATAGTGAGTGCAGCTCTGGAGTATAATACAGGATGTAACTCAGGAGCAGTACAGGATAGATAACACTGTACATCTCCTAACATGTAGATTATTTCTGTACATAAGCAGTAATTTGATGGACCTGTAACCCTATGTGGTCACGTGGTGAGAGGCTTCTGCAATACATGCAGCCCCATCACACAGTCCGCTGGGAGGCATGGTAATAAGTGCTGTGCAGGTTTCATACAGGGTGCCACAGCTGACAGCCACTGACTTTTCGGGGTTCGGGGCGCCCCCCTGTGGTTGGCAGAGATTATAACACACATTCCATGCATATAGCAGCAGCTGCAGGATAAGGCATCCTCACACACCTGCCGGGGGCTCAGGTACTGCAGGGGCTACAGGGTGGCAGCCCCCCTCTAGAGCCCAGAACTGGGGTTCACCTCCAGTCAGGCCTCACTGCAGCACAGGAATGACAACAAAGGGGGCAAAGCCTGAGCCCTGCCCAGCCACTCACCAGCTCCTTAGCCTTTTCCATCAGCCCCTCATGGAGGACCCGGGTGTGAGTTCCCAGCGCCGTGGAAACCGGACAGAGAAACGTGATCTTCCCTCAGCTCAAAAACAATGAACTCCAGCACAACATCAACAAAACCAGCAGCACGCCGCCACTGCGCCTGCGCGCCCCGCAGCTTGTCATAGGCTCTCGCCTAAGGGGCCATACCCACTTCCGGCGGAAGCTTGCTGTGCGTTCCTCACAAGCGCCGGATGTGGGCGGGGCTTGCCAGGCAGTGACGCCCAGAGGCTTTTCACAGCGTATGTCGCCTCTGTAGTAATTGTGGTGGAGCCAGAAGTAAAGGCAGGAGCGGAGGCCGCTAGGGGGCGTGGTTCCGGGTTTGGGTTCAAAGGTCGCAGGAAACTCCACGTGCTTTTACAGAGGTGAGAGATGTGTGCGGTGGTCCCCGTGTGACCGATGTCTGAGACAGGGGCTGTAGGACGTGTTCTGTGGTGGTCAGCGCCAGCCATGCACATAGATCCATGGGGCAGGGAGTGGGAGACGATTATTGAGTGTATTTGTAGAGGGAGGATTTTGGGTGCAAAAAAAATGGGCCAAATCTGTGCGGGAACCATTGGTTTCAATGGGCAGCTGCAGCTCATGCAGCTGAGGGCCGTTGCTGCGCGGTTTTGAAGGCAGAGCCAAGTAGGTGCAGGTCAGATCTTGGCACGGTTTCTGCCCTGCAATACGCGGCGGATTTTGCCTCATGCACACGACCGTTGTGTTGATCCGCATCCGAGCTGCAGTTTTTGCGGCTCGGATGCGGACCCATTCACTTCAGTGGGGCCTCAAAAGATGCGGACAGCACTCCGTGGGCTGTCCGCGTCCGTTGCTACGTTACGTGGTCTGGAACAAGAATAGCCAGTTATATCCACAGCTGTCCGTGCCGTTCCGCAAATTGCGGAATGCACGCGGATGCCGTCTGTGTTTTGCGGTCATGTGCATGAGGCCTAAACCTACCCTCGTCGTCTGGAGCAGCAGTGCACTTACCATTTATGGCAGCTCTGGAGTTTTCTGGGTTCTGGTATCATGGCCAGTTTATAGACCGCTGATTAAAGGGCTTCTGTCACCTAATTAGCCGAAAAATGACTTTTTGGGGGGGTGACAGAAGCCCTTTAATAGCTGGTAAATAATGTTGGATCCCTCGATTGTGATTCCTCAGCCCCCCAACCATTCCTCCTTAGCGTGGTAGTTGAGAATGTGCCCTGCTTCTCCTTATAAACTGGTATCCTGATTACTATTAGATCGGTGTGGGTCCTACTGCTGGTACTCCCACTTATTACAAGAATGGGGGGGCCCTGAAATGAATGAAGCAGCTAGTCGAACATGAGTGCGCCCCCGCTCTATTAATTTCTACAGGAATTCCGGAGATAGCCGAGAGGATAACTTGACGTAACCAGAGTGCCCCTTTAATGACTATAGGACAGACAGATTGCAAAGACAATACTCATTCTTGATTGTGCAGTGAAGAGTATCTGGGGCCTAAAACCCCCATTTTGAGTGATCGGTGCAGCCCCCTCCAGAGATCAGTTATCGCCTTTTCCTGTGGGTAGGTTATCAATGCATGTGGCAAGGAAAACCATGGCATTTTTAGTGCCACGTGCAGTTCAGTGGGGGCCGCTGACAGGCGGATCTGGTGACGTGAGGCAGAGTGGTGTGGTGATCTCAATAAATTGTATTAGTAAGTTCCTTTAGGCGCTGCTTCCATCACATTTTGGAAAATGAGTGGCCAAACCTCTTAGGCCCCTTTCACACGAGCGTGGCGGATTAGGTACTTTCACACTGCCGTTTCTGGGTCCGCTTGTGAGATCTGTTTCAAGGCTCTCACAAGCGGCCCAAAACGGATCAGTTCAGCCCCAATGCATTCTGAATGGATAAGGATCCGTTCAGAATGCATCAGTTTGGTGTCTGTTACGTTTTTTTTTAGACGTTCACTAAAACGCAGCTTGCCGTCTGACGATGCGGAGCTAAACGGATCCGTCCTGACTTACAATGTAAGTCAATGGGGACGGATCCGTTTATATTGACACAATATGGTACAATTGTAAACGGATCCGTTCCCCATTGACTTTCAATGTAAGTCATAATGCAAGTCTATGGTGAGCAAAACGGATCCGTCCTTCCGTCTTATGCATTCCGTTATAATGGAAAGCCATAACGGACTCCATAACTCTAGTGTAAACCCACCCTTAGCAACCATCAGTGAAAAACGCGTTGCAACCGCACTTGCTTGCGGATGCAATGCGTTTTTCACTGAAGACTCATTCACTTCTATGAGGCCAGGGCTGCGTGAAAAAGGCAGAATATAGAACAGGCTGCGTTTTTCATGCAACGCAGAACTGATTTGTGAAAAAAAAAACGCTCATGTACACAGCCCCATTGCAATTAATGGGTCAGGATTCAGTGCGGGTGCTATGCGTTCATGTCACGCATTGCACCCGCGCGCGGAAAACTCGCTCGTGTGAAAGGGACCTAAGGCCAGGGCTGAACACGGCTTCTGTGACACGAACAATGTCATTATAACGTTGTGTGTTTCTGCCCAACCTCAGCCATACTGAATTGTACCCACATAATGCTGTCAGTACAGCCGCAGTCAGACTGGTATCGACAGCATTATAAATTGTCACAGGAGCAGTATTCAGCCCGGGAAATACAACTCCCACACGGAGCGTGTCCCGGACTGTATTCGCTTGTCTGAAACTGGCCTAAAGGGGGTGTCCAACTTAGGATCGTTATTGAAATAAACACCTCCCCCTTATCAAGGGCACCTTACCTGCTCCCCGATGTTCAGTTCCAGCTCAGCTGTTTTCACTGTTCTTCGGATCCCACATGTAACCTTAGTCACATTCAGAGGTCACGTACGCGGCTGCAGCCAGTGGTTGGGGACATGTCACTGCTGCCAGTCATTGGCTGCAGCGATGCACAAGACTATTGGGGTCATTTATCAAACTGGTGTAAAGTAGAACTGGCTTAGTTGCCCATAGCAACCAATCAGATTCCAGTTCATTTTCCAAAGGAGCTGTGAAAAAAATGAAAGGAGGAATCTGATTGGGTACTATGGTCAACTAAGCCAGTTCTGCTTTACACCAGTTTGATGACCCCATATGTCCATACCTGCCTGGATCAAAACGTTCCAGAGACCGGAAGATGGAGCAACAGTAGCGCGTTGGGTGGGAGCAGGTAAATATGAATCTTTCAGGAGTCAATACAGGCTAGGGGTCTTCAGTTAGTAGTTAAAGGGGTATGCCAGTTGTAGCAAGTTATTCCCAATGCATAGAAAAGGGGAGATCTACTTGATCACTGGGAGTGTTGCTGCTGGAACACTCAACGATCATGGGGACCCCCAAATAAGCGGAACGGCTGGTGGAGCAGGTGCACTGCTGCTCTATGGAAGTTCCAGAGACAACCCAGTACAGCGCTCGGCTCTTTATGGAACTCCCATCGTGATGAATGGAGCACCAGTGTACATGCTCCACCTGCCGCAGATACAAGAGAAGTACCTTCCTGCAATGGTGGTCTGTGACAGACGGCTTCTGCAGGAAGGGATCTGTTGCGTCTATGTAGCATCTGTCAATGTGATAATTATTAGGGGGGTCTTATGTCTGGGACCCTCGCTGATCACGAGAACCACCAGACCTTTCACTTCTGTCACTCCCAATAGAAGTGAATGGAGCATGGATCACACATGCACACTACTGCTTCATGGGGGTCCCAGCAGTCATACATTTATTACCTGACCTGTGGATAGGTGATTTATGTTGTTCGCGGGGCAACCCCTTTAATGGAACATTTCCATGGACCAGGATCACATCTATAAAATGTAAAGTGGCGTCGCTAGGAGGTAATATTTCTTTTTTATGTCTTACGTCTTAGCTGTCAGAAGTGAAATGCTGTCAGCAAAGCGCAAGACCCTCGGGGGTCATAGCCCTCCTCAGAGAAAGCGGCAGCAGAATAATGCAAAGCCACAGCAGAGCAGAAAACAAGAAGAGGAGCTGAAGGCGAAACACTTGCAGATGCTCGCGGAGAAGCCGGACACGGAGAAGTGTCTGGAGGATTTGGTCTTTGGTGGAGAGGATGAATTTGTGGACAGGCTGCTCAGTCATTCCAAGGTATTTCTTATGTTTGATGAAGTTCTTAAAGGGGTTTCCTTGTTATTGATGACTTGTCCTCAGGATAAGGTCATCAATATCAGATCGGTGGGGGTCTGTAAAACAGCAGGCACCTGAGGGGTTAATAGCAGCGGATCGCAGCGCGCAGTCATAGCGGCTGGGTGCCGGGTATGGGATATGGCCGGCACCCGCACCCGCAGCCTGCGTTTGTATTAAGCATAAACTATATTCTTTGGTGGCACAGTGCACCGAACCCCCCCAATCCCAGTATTATAAAGTAGAATCATTGGTGGCGCAGTGCGCCCCCAACCCCCTCCCCCCCATATATTATCATTGGTGGCAGTTCCGATCGGAGCCCCAGCAGTGTAAGCCTGGGGCTCCGATCCGTTACCATGGCAGCCAGGACGCTACTGAAGCCCTGGCTGCCGTAGTCTGCTCCCTGCTGCTGTGTGTACTGTGCACAGGGATGAAAGCTCCTAGGTTCTAGCCCCTAAGGGGGGAAATAGTTATTAAATAAAAAGTAAAAAAACAAACAAACACCAAAATATTAGGTTTAAATCACCCCCTTGCCCAATTTTATATATAAAATATAAACAATAAAAAAAATATTGCCACGCTGAAAAAGTGCGAACTATTAAAATATTTAAAAAATATCTCCTATGCGGTGAACGTCGTAACAGAAAAAAAACTTGCAATTTGTCTTTTTTTAGTCACCTTGTCACGACAAAAATTAGGTTAGGGCTGTTCTATTATGGTCCAGACGTTCCATAAAATGTGAAATGCATGCGGCTTTTTTGGTGTTTTATTTTTTTCACATGGTATCGAGTATCGCAATACTTTTTTATGGTATCGAAATCGAGTCAAAATTTTGGTATCGTGACAACCCTAGGTAAGACGTGTTTTTTTTATTTTATTTTTTTATTATACCGTAATTATACGTATTTTAAATTTGGCGACTAAAAATTTTAATTTGGCGACTAAATTTTTCAGGTTAGGAGCCAATAGCTCATTGATATTTTTTTTACTCTGGAGCCCTGAGCTATGGCACCCGCCATAGCGGGCGCAATCTTTAAAGTCAGGGCTTCCACCGTACATGTACAGCGGGTGTTGGAAAGGGGGTTAAACAGCTGGTGAAAGTTTGTGCTGGAAATCTGAACCCCACCAATCGGATATTGATGAGGATAGGTCATCAATATTTGTCTGAGAAAACCCCTTTAAAAGGCTTGTTTCACTTCAGCAGGTGACGTTTATCATGTAGAGAAAGTTAATACAAGGCACTTACTAATGTATTGTGATTGTTCATATTGCTTCCTTTGCTGGCTTGATTCATTTTTCCACCACATTATACACTTTTGCTTGGTTACGACAACCCTGCAGTCCAGCAGCAGTGGCCGTGCTTGCATACTATAGTTAAGAGTGGTGACCTCTCTTGTGGCTGGGACTGTGGGAGCTTTTTTCTATAGTATGTAAGCATGGCCACCACTACTGGCTTGCAGGGTGGTCGTAACCAAGGAAACAAGGAGAAGTTTATATTGTGGTGGAAAAATGAATCCAGCCAGCAAAGGAGACAATATGAACAATAACAATACATTAGTAAGTGCCTTGTATTAACTTCCTCTACATGATAAATGCCATTTTCTGAATTGAAACAACCACTTTAGGCCCCTTTCAGACGAGCGGGTGTAACGCTGCAGACTCGCCGCGCGGCATCCGGCCTGACCTTCCAGCACTGCCGGGGTTGCATAGCCTTATATTGATTTATGATACTATGTAACCCTTACAGTTCTGGAATGCTGTCAGTGTCATATAATACATTCCAGAACTGTAAGGGTTGCATAGCATTATAAATCAATATAATGCTATGCGACCCCGGCAGTGCTGGAAGGTCAGGCCGGGAGCTGCGCTGCGAGTCCGCAGCGTGACACCTGTTCGTCAAGGGGCCTTAATCTAGATATCTCCATTCCTGGATTTTGTGGAGCAGGATTGCTGTTCTTTACAGCCAGGTTCCCACTGCTTCTGTGCCTGCGCCATCATCTCAACTTAAGGCTACATGCACACGACCGTGACGTTTTTTTGCAAAAAACAGAAGCCGCCCGTGTGCCTTCCGCAATTTGCGGAACGGAACGGGCGGCCATTTATATAACTGTCTATTCTTGTCCGTTTTGCGGACAAGAATAGGACATGTTATATTTTTTTTGCGGAACGGAGCAACGGATGCGGACAGCACACGGACTGCTGTCCGCATCTTTTGCGGCCCCATTGAAGTGAATGCGGACCCAAACAACGGCCGTGTGCATGAGGCCTAAATCTGTAGTGGTTGTGGGACTGGTCCTCTTACTAATATGCACATCACAAGGCGACAAAGGGCTAAACAAGTCAGCTAAGCAGGAGGACAGGTCTTGTCATTGTTTTGTATCTTGTAGGTCAATTTTGATCCCAGCTCCGATCTTCTAGAGGACGATTCTGATAATGAAACCGAGAAGGACATTGCAATCCCTGCCAAGAAACCAGCATGGGTGGATGAAGATGATGAGGGGGATGAAAGGTATTCTAGCATATGGAATGTATGGCCTTGTGTTAATTCCAAGCCAGGCCTTGGAAACCTGAAGAATGTTTGGATTTTGCCTCTTTGTATTCATAACTTTTATTTTTAGGTCAATGCTTTCTAGGAGCCTTGTGTCTTTTTGCAGGATGAGTTTAGTTATATGGCTTCTATTATGTCTATATTTGGATGTATATGAAAGTTTGATAGATTTCAAATATATATATATATATATATATATATATATATATATATATATATATTTTATTTTTTATTTTTTGGTGCTGTAATTAGGGATCGACCGATATTGATTTTTTAGGGCCGATACCGATAATTTGTGAATTTTCAGGCCGATAGCTGATAATTTATACCGATATTCTGGGAATTTTCTTTTTTGAAAAAAAAATAAAATTCCTACACAAATCTGCTGAAAATTAACATGTTTATTGTTAACGTGTATTTATTTATTTTTGTAAATCTTTATTTTTCATTTATACTTAATATTTTGGTGTTTTTTTTTTTTTTACTAACTTTTAGCCCCTTTAGGGACTAGAACCCTTGTCCTATTCACCCTGATAGATCTCTATCAGGGTGAATAGGACTTCACACTGTCCCTGCTGCCCTGTGCACACAGCAGCATGGAGCTTACCATGGCAGTCAGGGCTTCAATAGCGTCCTGGCTGCCATGGTAACCGATCGGAGCCCCAGGCTTACACTGCTGGGGCTCCGATCGGAGGAGCAGGGGAGAGGGGATCCTGTGGCCACTGCGCCACCAATGTTTTTAATACTGGGGTGGGGGGCGCACTGCGCCACCAATGATTAATACAGGGGGGCTTGGGGGGGAGAACTGCGCCACCAATGAACATAAATCTCTCATTTATTCATATACAGGAGGCGGGAGCTGGCTGCAGAATCACATAGCCGGCTCCCGACCTCTATGAGCGGTAGCTGCGATCCGCGGCACCTGAGGGGTTAACTACCGCAGATCGCAGCTATTGCTCATAGAGGTTGGGAGCCGGCTATGTGATTCTGCAGCCAGCTCCCACCTCCTGTATATTAATTAATGAGAGAGGTATCTTCATTGGTGGCGCAGTTGCCATAACCCCTCCCCTCCGCTTGTCCTCCTTTCTCTCATTGGCGGCAGCACAGGGGGAGGGAGACACGGCTTCCTTCCCCCCTGTGCTGCTGAGGGAACGTGGAGAGCGCTGTCAGCAGCGCGATCTGTGTTCCCGATACGTTATCGGAATATCGGCAAAATAGATGCCGATAACTGTCAAAATACTGAATATCGGCCGATAATATCGGTAAAACCGATAATCGGTCGATCCCTAGCTGTAATGTACTTGCATATATTGAACTGTCTACTAATATTAGATAGGGTGTTGTTGTGCCATACTTTAAAGAGGACCTTTCACCAGTTTTTCCTTTATAAAAGCGATACCTCACACTGTAGCCCATGTTCCCTAGATGTCATATTGCAATTTTTTTTCATGATATGCTCCTCGGTTGCGCCGCTGTGCCCCTCGCCCTGTTTAGGTGCCCGGTATGTTAATTAATAGCATCGGAACAAGGAGAAGGAGACATCCTCTTTTCTCAGTGGGCGTCTCTTCTCCCTGGCTGTGGCGCTGTTCAATCACAGCGGAGCGCGTCACAGCCATTGAGAAAAACCAGCTCACGTTCTTCCGGGCTGTGACGCGCTCCACTGTGATTGAACAGCGCCACAGCCAGGGAGAAGAGACGCCCACTGAGAAAAGCTGATGTCTCCTCCCTGTTCCCATGCTATTAATTAGCATACCGGGCGCCTAAACAGGGCGAGGGGCACAGCGGCGTAACCGAGGAGCCTATCGTGAAAAAAAAATAGCGATATGACATCTAGGGAACATGGGCTACAGTGTGAGGTATCGCTATTATAAAGGAAAAACTGGTGAAAGGTCCTCTTTAAAGATGTTATCCAGGAATGGATAATATTGACCTATCCTCAGGATAGGTTATCATTATCGCATCTGTGGGGGTCCAAATCCTGGCACCTCTGTCAATCAGCTGTTCCAGGGAGCTGCCGCTCTCACAGGAGCACTGGTGAGTGCTCGGCAGCCTTCAATACACGGCACCATACATAGTACCGCGGCTGTGCTTGGTATTGCAGCTCAGCTCCATTGATTTGAATGAGGCTGAGCTGCAATTAGGCCATGTAATTGATGTACGGTGACGTCACTGACCTAGGAAAGGTCCTTAAAGGTGTTGTCTAGCGCTTAATATTGATGACCTATCCTCAGGACGGGTCATTAATATCAGATCGGCGGGGGTCTGATACCCGGCACCCCACCGATCAGCGAGGAGGTGGCACTGCTTCCACTTCAATACACTGCATTTTGTCTTGGAAGTGCAGCGTAATACAAGCACCCGCTCCACAGGAGACGCGACTTAGTTTAATGACGAGGAACCAGCGCTCACATGGAGGTATATGCTCCCATTTATGTAATTCAGAAGTCTTTGGATGTAAATGCCTTTTGCTCATGATCATCAAACATTGTATTTGCAGCATTGAAATGACCCATCGCTATAGGAAAGATGTGATGAAAAGTAAAGCTGAGAAGACGCTAAAGAAGGACAAGCTTCAGATCAGACTACAGCAAGAGTAGGTGGTTACTACCCATCTCTGGGCTACAGCTTGTGTGTGACTGCTTGCTTCCTATAGCAGAGGACCATGGGTACCGGGCCATATATAATAAGGGTACTTTCACACTTGTGGCAGAGGATTCCGGCAGGCAGTTCCGTCGCCGGAACTCCCTGCCGGATCCGGTAATCCGGACGCAAACGGATGGCATTTGTCAGATGGTTACGGATCCGTCTGACAAATGCATTGAAATACCGGATCCGTCTCTCCGGTGTCATCCGTTTTGCCGGAACACTTGGGGCCGGATCCGACATTAATGCATTTCAATGGAAATTAATGCCGGATCCGGCATTCCGGCAAGTGTTCAGGATTTTTGGCCGGAGAGAAAACTGCAGCATGCTGCGGTATTTTCTCCGGCCAAAAAACGTAAGAGGGACTGAACTGATGCATCCTGAACGGATTGCTCTCCATTTAGAATGTATTAGGACAAAACTGATCAGTTCTTTTCCGGTATTAAGCTCCTGTGACGGAACTCCGTGCCGGAAAAGGAAAACGCTAGTGTAAAAGTACCCGAAGGCCTTGACTTCAGCAGTTTCTGTACCTACAAATGTAATAGTTTAAAGCATACCTATTATTTTTACAAACTTCTGAGAATGCCATATGTCAGAAATTCGGATTGTGGGGGTCCCAGTGCTGAGACCCCCAGTGATTGATGAAACAAAGGGACAAATACAGTCAGCCGAACAGTGTGCCTGTTCCTTTCTACTCGCCTTTCCTTGGAGGGCTGATTGTGCAGTGTATGGATTTATCTGTCCACCGCTTTCTAGGCTCCTCAAAGAGAGCTGAGCAGAGACAAACCGAACCAGACGAGCACACCACTCAGCTGAGCGCTCCTGCCACCTGGTGGCCAAAATAAGAATTGCCGTTTGAATGCTCTCAGCCTCTTCTGCGAGGCTGAGCGCATTCAAATCAATCACTGGCCACTGAGGATGCTGGTAACGACCCCGGAATTGTGAGCGTCCGGGTTTTTTACCATTTAGATGCCGTGATCTCACTTGATCACGGCATCTAAAGGCTTTCATTACACAATAATGCCGATCGCTGTAATTAGCCGCAGGTCTTTTCTGTTTAAAACGGCAGAGACCTGCCAGCCATGTGTGCCTATGGCTCTAGCATCATACATGTATGGCGCTGGTAGCGAAAGGCATAATAAACTGTAATATGGCATTAATTAATTAATTTACCTTCCTTCATCTGCCAGATTCCAGAAAGCGATGGGCGGGGTTCCATCTTGGGCTTCCAGAGATCCTAAGAAGAGACGTTCTCAAGAAGGTGACTGAATAACTGAAGCTGACCATACACATAAGTCGGACGTCGCAACGTTTGTACAAACGATCCAATTAACTTCTTGCCGGACTAAACTCAAGGGCATATGTAATAAATATGTAAAGCAAAAAGGCAAATGATCACCCATACAAATGATCGTGCCTTACATGTGTCCAAAAATTCCATGATGACAGATCATTTTTCGGTAAACAGATGTCTGCAGTCAGCCATCTTAAACGATCTTTCAAATTGAATTTTAAAACAATGATTGTCCAAAATAACCAAAACTGGAAATATCAGCCAACTTTTGTATTGTGTGTGTGTGTGTGTGGCGCGCCATATTGTGCCTAACAGGACACAAGTCCAGAAAGCAGACTATTAACTGCTTTACGTTCCAAATTAATTGCCAGGACTGTCGTGTTCAAGGTATATATTTTGCGTGAACTAGCTTTTATTTCATAGATGACGACGAGGAGGAAGAAGACGATGAAGATAACTTGTTAAGTAAAACTGGCAATTTGCTTGCAAAGTCCACTTATTTACCAAATGGCATTTTACAGGTAGGAACCTTTCAAAGTCGGCTGCGTTGTAACAGAAATCAGTCCATGTTCTTGGTCTTCTTTCATCTGCAGAGGGACGCTGGAATTTAAGGAAATAGTGTGCGGTATATTAGAGTACAGGCTGCCAGCACCGGTCATCTTCTCTCAAGTCTTGTGGGCAGATTAATCGGATATATTAATTCCTATGGTTGGAATACAAATACAAAAGGGTTCTTCCTATTCTCTGTTATCGTATATGACTAGGACATGTCATTGAGATCCCTAGTGGTATGGGTTCCTGCTGATCACGACAATAGGACAGAGATCTCTTTTACTTATTCCCTTCATTCCGACTACATAGCCCCATTCAGGGTTAGGAGTGCCAATGTGAAAGAAATGAGGAGTCGTGAGGGTTGTGGCAGTAGACTGTGAGGTCATATTCTGGTGATTCCATTTCTTACCATCTTTAATGAGCTCTTGAAACCTATTAAGTACAGAGAGCCTAAACGCCAAAAGCGATACGGAAAAGCATTGTTTTTTCCTGACTGGTAAAAAACATATTCATGAAAAAAAGGGGGTGAAATTGGTGGGAGCCTTGGCTATAACCCTTATGAAAGAAAGTAGGCCCTCCCGATATTCAGGAGCATTCGGGAAGACAGCGAGGTGGAGCTGGGATTTGTGATACTTCCATGAGCGTCACCTATTGAACATTCAATAGCCACAGTTAAGAAGGGGCTTCACCTGATTCCAGATGGAATAGATAGATGGGCTTCACAAAAAATGTGCAGTACCTGTGTCTCCAACAGATTGGGAATGAGAGCATAAAGTTTGGAGAGGACCTTTACCATCTGGCAAGGCCTAGAAAGCCGTGACCTCAGAGCTTCTAGACCAGGGATGGCCAACCTGAGGCTCCAGCTGTTGCAAAACTACAACTCCCAGCATGCCCAGACTGCCTACAGCTATCAGACTACAGCAGGGCATGGTGGGAGTTGTTGTTTTACAACAGCTGGAGGGCCGCAGGTTGGCCATCCCTGTTCTAGAGAGTGAAGTTCTGTTTTTCCAGTGTGAAAGGCATGGCAAGGTCTCTTTTCTATTTGGTGAGACACCTACTTGGGGAAGAAATTATAATCGAGTATGTTGCAGGAAACCTGAGGAGGGGCATGCTGCTTCAAAGGCTGCACGCTGAGTTATATATGGTGCATTTTTATTATGCACATTGCTTAAAGGGGGTTGTCTGACTTCAGCAGAAAAAGTTAATACAAGGCACTTACTATTGTATTGTGATTGTCCATGTTGCCTCCTTTACTGCCTTGGTCCATTTTTCCATCACATTATACACTGCTCATATCCAGGGGTTACGACCACCCTGTAATCCAGCCGCAGTGGTCGTTCTTGCACACTATAGGAAAAAGCCCGCTTATGTGTACTCTCGCAGCCCTGGCCACCAGAGAGAGAGAGAGAGAGGAACCTTTTCCTATAGTGTGCATGCACGACCACCGCTGATGGATTGCAGGGTGGTCGTAACCCCTGGAAAGGAGCAGTTTATGATGTGTGGAAAAATGAATCCGGACAGCAAAGGAGGCAATATGGACAATCACAATAGAAACATAGAATGTGTCGGCAGATAAGAACCATTTGGCCCATCTAGTCTGCCCAATATACTGAATTCTATGGATAGCCCCTGGCCCTATCTTATATGAAGGATGGCCTTATGCCTATCCCATGCATGCTTAAACCCCTTCACTGTATTTGCAGCTACCACTTCTGCAGGAAGGCTATTCCATGCATCCACTACTCTCTCAGTAAAGTAATACTTCCTTATATTACTTTTAAACCTTTGCCCCTCTAATTTAAAACTGTGTCCTCTTGTGGTAGTTTTTCTTCTTTTAAATATGCTCTCCTCCTTTACCGAGCTGATTCCCTTTATGTATTTAAAAGTTTCTATCATATCCCCTCTGTCTCTTCTTTCTTCCAAGCTATACATATTAAGGTCCTTTAACCTTTCCTGGTACGTTTTATCCTGCAATCCATGTACTAGTTTAGTAGCTCTTCTCTGAACTCTCTCTAGAGTATCTATATCCTTCTGGAGATATGGCCTTCAGTACTGCGCACAATACTCCAAGTGAGGTCTCACCAGTGTTCTGTACAGCGGCATAAGCACTTCACTCTTTCTACTGCTTATACCTCTCCCTATACATCCAAGCATTCTGCTGGCATTTCGTGCTGCTCTATTACATTGTCTTCCCACCTTTAAGTCTTCTGAAATAATTACTCCTAAATCCCTTTCCTCAGATACAGATACTCCTAAATCCCTTTCCACATTAGTAAGTGCCTTGTATTAACTTTGTGTGCATGATAAATGCCATTTGCTGAAGTGAGAGAACCCCTTTAGGTTTCTTATTTACTGATGGTAAAATTGCTGTGAAAAGGGCCGTAAAAATTCTTTATTCTTTGATTTGTAGATAAAACGTTGCTTGAATGCCAATTCCGAGAGGCACTCTAAAGCTACACTCACCACAGTTCAGTTCCACCCTTTGGCTCAAGTCGTTATGACTGCAGGTCTCGATCGTTCAGTGTCATTATTTCAGGTTTGTCTTGCATTCTTTCTTTGTCGTTTTAAATTCTCCTTAAGGCTACGCGACCGTATGTGTTTTGCGGTCTGCAAATTGCAGACCCGCAAAAAAAAACGTATGCCATCCGTTTTTTTTTGCGGATCCATTGTAACAATGCCGAAAACTGACAAGAATAGGACATGTTCTATTTCTTTTGCGGGGCCACGGAACGGACATACTGATGCGGACAGCACACAGTGTGCTGTCCGCATTTTTTGCGGACCTATTGAAATGAATGGGTCCGCATCCTATCCGCAAAAAAAAACACGGAACGGACACGGAAACAAACAACGTTCGTGTGCATGTAGCCTAAGACTAGGGCTGTGCGACAGCAATTTGCATCTTACAACGTGACCACATCCACTTTCAGTGTGGCATTGCAACACCCAGGATAGGGGTATTCCTGTTTTAAAGCGTTTTCACCTGTCCGCTGGCAGTCGAGCATGTGTGCTGCTGCTCCATTGAAAGTCGTTTGGACAGACTGCACTCTGCTGCCTCCTTGAGTCCCATAGGCTTAGATTGGTGGGGGTCCACTCCACTCATAGCCTATGGGACGGACTAAGATATATATCAGTTAGTCCCATAGACTTGGTTTGGTGGGGGTCCACTCCCTTCAAACAGTTATCACCTATCCAGTGGATAGGTGACATTTGAATACAACTGGAATACCCCTTTAACTCCTTCCCATGTAATCACCATTTTTCATGGTGATCACGTGCATTCATCCACTGGAGGACGGCTATGATTGACAGCTGCTCTCCAGAACAGAATCATAGAAAACTGTGATGCCTGCTGTTTACCCTTTCTCCACCAAAATCAATGTCCTAACAGATATCTGTACCTTTTATGTGTTCAGGGCTATTAAGTAAAGTCATATGACAGTACATTGCTGCAAACAAAAGTTTAAAAGTAAAAGACCCCTAATGGGACTAGAAAACAAATGTTAAAAAATAATAATTCTCAGTAAAGGGTATATCCAAGATATCTTGGATATACTCTCGGATATTCTCAAATGAATCATGCACTAGCCTAAAATCAAAAATCATTTTATTCTGACCCCTTTCTCCAGAACCGTTCTCTGCTGTCCCGGTCCGGTCATCAGACTGCAGCAGGAATGTGCTATACAGCACGTGACTGCTGCAGCCAATCACTGTCCTCAGCGGTGAGGACAGTGATTGGCTGCAGCAGTGACAGTCTATAAGCCTGCATATTACAGTGTAATGACAAGCAGGCGCGGGGCACACCCCACTGCAGTTTAACAAGCAGTGTCAGGAAGACCAGACGACGCAGAGAACGACACCCCACGGACAACCCCTTTAGGCCTATTGCACACGACCGTATGGCTTTTTCAGTGTTTTGCGGTCCGTTTTTCACGGATCCATTGTTTTGTTTTTTGTATCCGTTCCTGTTCAGTTTTTCCGTATGGCATATACAGTAATTACATAGAAAAAATTGTGCTGGGCATAACATTTTCAATAGATGGTTCCGCAAAAACAGAACGGATACATTTCCGTATGTGTTCCATTTATATATTTTTTTGCGGACCCATTGACTTGAATGGAGCCACGGAACGTGATTTTACGGGCAATAATGGGGCATGTTCTATCTTTCAACGGAAATACGGAAACTGAATGCATACGGAGTACATTCCGTTTTTTTTGCAGAACCATTGAAATTAATGGTTCCGTATACAGAACACAAAAAACGGTTGTGTGCATGAGGCCTTAAAGCGGCTCTGTCAACCAGATCAACCCTACCCAACCCTGGTAGGGTTGAAGACGCAGATTAAAATGATACCTGTCGTATGTCTGTTGGTGGTATCGTTGCAGAGAAAAATGAACTTTTAAAATTGATGAAAATGAACTATTCTAGCTCCCGGAGGCTGGATTATGCGGTTTGAGCACCACTCCAGCGACTCCTCTGGTGCTCCATAATGAAGCCCCTCTGCTTTTCATCATGCCCCCCCTGCATATTGACAGCGCTAGACCTAACTCCTCTCCAGAATGGCGCTTGCGCACAACATCTTCGCCTGTCGAGATGAAGCCGAAGATGTAAGCACTCGGTTTTCTGGACACAAGTACGGTCTAGCGCTGTCAATCTAAAGGCCAGGGGCGTGATGAAAAGCAGAGTGGCATCCTTATGGTGCTCGATTACTTCATATGCATTTCTCTGCATGGATACCACCAACAGACATAAGACAGGTATTGTTTTAACAAGCATCACCAACCATACCAGGCTATATGCCTGGTAGGGTTACATAGTAACATAGTACATAAGGCCAAAAGACATTTGTCCATCCAGTTCGGCCTGTAATCCTGCAAGTTGATCCAGAGGAAGGCAAAAAAAAAAACCCTGTGAGGTAGAAGCCAATTTTCCCCACTTTAGGGGAATAAAAAATTCCTTCCCGACTCCAATCAGGCAATCAGAATAACCCCCTGGATCAACGACCCCTCTCTAGTAGCTATAGCCTGTAATATTATTACGCTCCAGAAATACATCCAGGCCCCTCTTGAATTCCTTTATTGTACTCACCATCACCACCTCCTCAGGCAGAGAGTTCCATAGTCTCACTGCTCTTACCGTAAAGAATCCTCTTCTATGTTTGTGTACAAACCTTATTTCCTCCAGACGCAGAGGATGTCCCCTCGTCACAGTCACAGTCCTGGGGATAAATAGATGATGGGATAGATCTCTGTACTGACCCCTGATATATTTATACATAGTAATTAGATCTCCCCTCAGTCGTCTTTTTTCTAAAGTGAATAACCCTAATTTTGATAATCTTTCAGGGTACTGTAGTTGCCCCATTCCAGTTATTACTTTAGTTGCCCTCCTCTGGACCCTCTCCAGCTCTGCTATGTCTGCCTTGTTTACAGGAGCCCAGAACTGTACACAGTACAGTTGATCCAGATGTCAGAGCCGCTTTAAGCAGTTCAGTTTTTCTATCCAGTTATAGGAGCCAAAAAAAAAAAAAATGGACCCGATTGACTTGTAATGGCGTCCATCATTTTAATGGAAAGATTTTTCATGTTAAATATGACGGAATCTGCAACTGAGGCTCTAATGCAGTTGCGACCAGAGCCTAATGTGCTTAATTTGGTCCCAGAATGCCCTTTAATTTGCATTGTTCTGCCTATATTCTGCTTATTTTAGCTTTCCTTGTGGCTCATCCTAGGTTGATGGCAAATTAAATCCAAAGATACAGAGCATCTATTTAGAAAAGTTTCCAGTTTTTAAAGCTCGGTTCACTGCTGACGGAGAACAGGTGATCGCTACAGGGATTTCGCACAGTATGTTCTATGTGTACGACATGATGGGTGGAAACATTATTCCTGTTACCAACGTCAGAGGTAGGTGTGACACTCCTCCGTGTTAAGGGTTATTCTTCCATGTGTCTAAAACGAAAAGCTGAACCCTTTAGCAAATGAAAAATCTCCTACTATTTTGTGTCTACAGCTTTTAGGCAGACCAAGGTGTCTCCATGGTAACAGACTACAAACAATCCCTGTGTAGTCTTATCCTACAGTCATACTTGCCTCCACCTGTCCCTGTGTTAAGAAAAAGGAGGCAGGTGTAAATACTGTAGGATAAAACTACACATGGTTTTGTCTGTCATCTGTAACCATGGAGATATATACAGTCAGGTCCATAAATATTGGGACATCGACACAATTCTAACATTTTTCGCTCTATACACCACCACAATGGATTTGAAATGAAAAGAACAAGATGTGCTTTAACTGCAGACTGTCAGCTGTAATTTGAGGGTATTTACATCCAAATCAGGTGAACGGTGTAGGAATTACAACAATTTGCATATGTGCCTCCCACTTGTTAAGGGACCAAAAGTAATGGGACAGAATAATAATCATAAATCAAACTTTCTCGCCCAGTTTCCTTGGGGGACACAGAAGACCTTGGGTATAGCTCATCTCCATAGGAGGCGTGACACTAAGTGAAAACTGTTAAGCCCCTCCTCCACAGCTATACCCTCAGCCTGGAGAGAGAGACTGCCAGTTTTTTGCTTAGTGTCCAAGGAGGCAAGACACTCCCTGCTCTGCAGAGCTGTTTTTCTCCTGTTTTGGTTTTTAATTTTGATTTTTACTTTTTTCTTTTATTTTTCTTCAGATCATCAGGGACAACAGAGACGCACTAGACCTCTCTGCTTCTCCCGGGGTTGAGCTGCGCCAGTGCCGGTCACCCGCACTGCTGCCTCCCCCACAGAAGTCAGAGACACGGGAAGAAAAAAGAGGGTTAGTCACTGGGCCTTTCAAGGCGATGGTCCAGGGATAACTTTGCAGGGTGCCAAAGGTAGGGCAAAAATTATATATGTATGGTATGTTTATACCTGAATTTTTGGAACTAATATATATTAATTGGGAATGATGGTAGAGCACAGAAAGGCAGGCTGCCAGTGGTCTCGACCCACCCTGATGCCCTCAAGGTGGGTGATCGGGAAGAAGACAGTGGGGTAGCGTGGAGACGCTAAAAAGGACCACAGAGAGGCGCCAAAACCCTAGTATTTGGGGTTATAATATATATAACCGAAGAAAATTTGAGTTATTAAATACACATAAATGTGGTGGCGATATTTTCACACTCACCGATTGTTGTGATTCTCACGGTAAAATCGTATATGCTATGCAGTTAAGCAGATATGGTATAAGGTAAATGTAAAATATTATACAAATCTAAAATCAAGGTATAAAATCAAATGAAAAAATTTCAGTGACTCACTTCACCCAGGAGGGTAATGTGGGATAAAGCACATAACACCCACATCACACCTCCTGCGCCTGGATCGCCAGTAGAGTCTCACGGATGAACAATGATCACTCAGGAATTCTTGTTCATTCTTTAAGTTCTTTTATTCCAAAGCCAGGGTGGGGGAGTGAGTAGCTCGACGCGTTTCGGGGCCTTTTAATGGGTACCCTTCATCAGGAGGTACATGCTGCACTCTCACTGGATTTAATGCTGGACAGGTGCATGACCCCCTTCTGGGGCGGAATAATTGCACTCTCACCGGATACAGTGCTGGCCATGTGCACGACCCCCCTCCTTAGGGGAACGCGGCAATCTCACTGGATTCCCTGCCGGCCATGTGTGTAACCCCCTTCTTAGGCGGTACGCTGCACTCTCACTGGGTTCGCTGTCGGCCATGTGTATGAAACCCTTCCATAAGAGGAACTCTGCACTCTCGCCGGATGCGGGGCTGGCCATGTGCACGTCCCCCTTCCATAAGCGGAACACTGCACTCTTACTGGATTCACTGCCGGCCATGTGCATGACTCCCTTTCATAAGCGGTATGCTGCACTCTCATTGGTTTTGCTGCCGGCCTTGAGCATGCCTTCTTCTCTCAGGCGGCATACATACACTCTTACTGGCTGGGGTTGTTCTCTTGCGGTAGGTTGCTGGCCACGTGCCTGACCCTCTTCCATGGTTGGGTGCTTGCACTCTCACCGGATCCGCTGCCGGCCATATGCATGGCCCCCATTCCGTGGGCGGAGTACCGCACTCTCGCTGGATTGCTGCCGGCGTGGGCATGCCTCCTCTCCTCAGGCGACATTCATGCACTTTCACTGACTGGGTTTGTTATTGCGCCAGCACGTTGCCGGCCAGGTGCATGACCCCCATCCATGGCGGGATGCTCGCGCTCTCCTGGGATGCGATGCTGGCCATGTGCACCCCCCCCCCCCCTTTCTGGGAGGATCATTGCACTTTCACCGAATACGTTGCGGGCCGTGAGCATGGCTCTAACATGGGTGCGCTGCTTGCACTCCCTTTGGAAATGGTGCTGGCCTTGTACATGACCACTTCTCATTCCATGGGCGGAAATTTGCACGCTCACGAGATTCACGGCTGTCCTTGTGTATGCTGTACTGGACGTTCCCCTTTCATGGGCGGAGTAGTTGCACTCTCACGAAATTCGCTGTTGGGTGGATTATTGCACAATCATTTAATGCTAGGATAATCCGGTGCATGCCCCCCTTTCACTAGGTCCTTTTGGTGCGGGCCTTTGCACTCTTGCCATCTGCAGAGTTTGCCAGGTACCTTTTTCCCCTCCTTTTCTGGGCGGACTGCTTGCGTTCCATCGCATGCCTGTACTGGTCTTGTGCATAACTCCTTTTCAGGTTGCACTTTACACTTCCGTGGATACTGTGGGACGCTGTGGCTGTGCGCTCTGTGCGTTGTTTGGGCCGTGTATGCCTTCTCCTCCCGTGGGTGGGTTGGCCTTCTCGCTGCCTGCAGGGTTGCTAGTACGTATGCCTCCCTTCTTCCTGCGACATACTTTTTTCTCTTGGGGTGAGGTTGCTTGTCGCAAGCTTTGCACTCTTCTCCGAGGAGATCATTCTGTCCACTTATGAGCCTAAGGTGTTGTTGTCCAACACGCAACAATGAATGCTCAATGTATTCACAGCTGTATATCTTGTATATACGTAGACGAGCTCTGCTGGCTCGCTACTGCACCGAGCTGAGTGGTACTCATTCTCTGGTGTGGTCCCGTTTTGTCGGCACCCACCATGTTCGTTGGCCCTTCCACCTGGGGAGTGTTCGGGGTTCCTTGATGCGTACCCATTCGTCATCCCGTGACATTGTTTCCCCACGCAACCGGTCGGGGTCGAGAGTGTTGTCTGCAGTGCCGCTCGACTTCTACGTTGGCTCTGGCGGGACTACGGTTCCCTCGCCTACTACCATTTCCTCCTCTCGGATGCAGTGTGGTATGGGTCCTTCCTATTGGCGCCCTTTGCGCTTCAGTCTGCTGCTACCAGGTTCAGACTGCTCCTCTCGGGTAGGTCACCCAACTCCTCTTGGGTGCTTGATTATCCAGGTCCACTTTTGGTTTCTTCAGGGTATTCGCCTGCTGCGAGGCGGTGTGCAGGTCGTCTCACAGAGTAGCGGGAATTCGGCTCTGCTTTTCCTCGCCGGCTCGGTTTTTTGGCTTCTGCTCTGGGTTTGTCGCTCCAATGTGGCTTCTGCCCCGGCCAGGCATCAGAGGCTGTTCCGTCATTGCCCCCCCCCCCCCCTCGGGGGTGAGCATGGTTGTTCACTTGGATGGTTCCGGTGTTACTTGCGGTCTCGTACCATCTCCCTCGTTCTCACTGGCAGTACTAGCTGTTTGCCGGGTCTACCGCGTTTTGTCCTCCCACTGGGTGCAGATTGCCTTTCCATTCTGGGCATATGGTCCTGCTGGACTTACTTTCTCGGTAACTTGGGAGGGCGGACCCTTCCGGTTTCTTCCGTCTGTCCTTCTGCTCCCCCACTCCGGTTGGATATGGGATTATGTTGTTCGGGGGCCGACAGGACCGTTTTTTTCCGACCCTTCTACCGTGTTACTGGTCTGCGCCTGATCACATTGGGTTTTCTCCCGCTTGCCGGATGATTCCTGCGAGCACGCTAGTGTTCGCTCCCGACTGTGCTTCGTCCAGGTTTGGTTGTCGGACTTAGGGTTCTTGCCTGGGGTTTTGTGGGAAGCGGGGCATTCCCCCACTCTGCCTTTCTCTCCCTTGGTTCTGTCTTTCTCTAGTCCGGGCTGACCCTGGGACTCTGTTACTTGAAGTGTCAAGTGTCGGCGCTGTCCTTCCCCTTCCTGGTTCCGCCCTGGGAGCTACATACTGAGCTCTCGGCACTCCAATCTTTCCATTGGAGCCGTTGCAGAAGTTCTCCCTACTCCTTTTGTCCTGTACAGTTGTGTTTCTGTTGCCATCATGTCTGACGGGTGCCTGATTGGCGGCCCTTCGTGTTCTGTGCCTTCTGTCCTTTTCCAGGACAGGGCTGTTCTCCATCCTGTTCCTTCCTTCCTTCTGAAGGTGGTATCTACCTTCTTATCAACGAGGCTTTCGTCCTTTTCCTCCCATCCCCGGGAACGGACGCTTTACCGTTTGGAGGTTGTTGGGCCTTGCAGTTTTTACTGGGAGATCTCCGACTCTGGTCGGCGTTCGGTCTCTTGTGTTTCCAGGAGGTCCGTGCAAAGGGTTGATGGCCTCCAGGGTGGCTTCCTCCGCTTTCTCAGAGTGTCTATTGCTGTGGTTATCGCACCAAGGGCAGGGTTCTGCTTTCGGTGTCACCGTTCATTTCACCAGAGCGGTCGGTGCCTCCTGGGCCGGAGGCATTAGGCTTCGGCCATGCATTTGTGCAAGGCGGTCACTTCTTCCTTGCACACCTTACCGAGTTCTACAGGGTGCATACTCGGGCTTCGGCGTATGCTGCCTTGGGCCGCCTGGTCTGCAGGCGGTGGTTTCTTGATGCCTTCGGGTGCTTCGCTTTGGTGCTGTGGTCCCTCCCCTCTTGGACTGCTATTGAACGTCCCAAGGTCTTCTGTGTCCCCCAAGGAAACTGGGCGAGAAAACGAGATTTTTGTATAACTTACCAGTAAAATCTCTTTCTCGCTCTTTCCTTGGGGGACACAGCACCCACCCATTCTTTGTTTTTTCTTTACACGGTTTCCGAGTTTGTTTTACCCGTTGGGTAGTTGGCTTGTTGGTTCCACTTTTGGACTTTGCCTTTTCTCACTACTTGGACACGCAACTGGCAGTCTCTCTCTCCAGCCTGAGGGTATAGCTGTGGAGGAGGGGCTTAACAGTTTTCACTTAGTGTCACGCCTCCTATGGAGATGAGCTATACCCAAGGTCTTCTGTGTCCCCCAAGGAAAGAGCGAGAAAGAGATTTTACTGGTAAGTTATACAAAAATCTAGTTTTTCACTTTTTAATACTTGGTTGCAAATCCTTTGCAGTCAATTACAGCCTGAAGTCTGGAACGCACAGACATCACCCGACGCTGGGTTTCATCCCTGGGGATGCTCTACCAGACCTCTACTGCAACTGTCTTCAGTTCCTGCTTGTTCTTGGGGCATTTTCCCTTCAGTTTTGTCTTCAACAAGTGAAATGCATGCTCAATCGGATTCAGGTCAGGTGATTGACTTGGCCATTGCATAACATTCCACTTCTTTCCCTTAAAAAACTCTTTGGTTGCTTTTGCAGTATGCTTTGGATCATTGTCCATCTGCACTGTGAAGCGCCGGCCAATGAGTTCTGAAGCATTTGGCTGAATATGAGCAGATAATATTGCCTGAAACACTTCAGAATTCATCTTGCTGCTTTTGTCAGCAGTCACATCATCAATAAATACAAGAGAACCAGTTCCATTGGCAGCTATAAATGCCCACGCCATGACACTACCACCACCATGCTTCACTGATGAGAGGTGGTATGCTTAGGATCATGAGCAGTTCCTTTCCTTCTCCATACTCTTCCCATCACTCTGGTACAAGTTGATCTTGGTCTCATCTTTCCATAGGATGTTGTTCCAGAACTGTGAAGGCTTTTTTAGATGTCGTTTGGCAAACTCTAATCTGGCTTTCCTGTTTTTGAGGCTCACCAATGGTTTACATCTTGTGGTGAACCCTCTGTATTCACTCTGGCGAAGTCTTCTCTTGATTGTTGACTTTGACACACATACACCTACCTCCTAGAGAGTGTTCTTGATCTGGCCAACTGTTGTGAAGGGTGTTTTCTTCACCAGGGAAAGAATTCTTCGGTCATCCACCACAGTTGTTTTCCGTGGTCTCCCGGGTCTTTTGGTGTTGCTGAGCTCACCGGTGCGTTCCTTCTTTTTAAGAATGTTCCAAACAGTTGTTTTGGCCACGCCTAATGTTTTTGCTATCTCTCTGATGGGTTTGTTTTGTTTTTTCAGCCTTATGATGGCTTGCTTCACTGATAGTGACAGCTCTTTGGATCTCATCTTGAGAGTTGACAGCAACAGATTCCAAATGCAAATAGCACACTTGAAATTAACTCTGGACCTTTCATCTGCTCATTGTAATTGGGATAATGAGGGAATAACGCACACCAGGCCATGGAACAGCTGAGAAGCCAATTGTCCCATTACTTTTGGTCCCTTAACAACACTGTTGTAATTCCTACACCGTTCACCTGATTCGGATGTAAATACCCTCAAATTAAGGCCTCATGCACACAACCGTAGTTCGGATCCGCATCCGAGCTGCAGTTTTTGCGGCTCGGGTGCGGACCCATTCACTTCAATGGGGCCGCAAAAGGTGCGGACAGCACTCCGTGTGCTGTCCGCATCCGTTGCTCCGTTCCGTGGCCCCGCAAATAAAATATAACATGTCCTATTCTTGTCCGTTTGGCAGACAAAAATAGGCATGTCTACAATGGGCCGCCCGTTCCGCAAATTGCGGAAGGCACACGTGTGGCTTCCGGTTTTTGCGGATCTGCGATTTGCGGACCGCAAAAAACGGAACGGTTGTGTGCATGAGACCTAAAGCTGACAGTCTGCAGTTAAAGCACATCTTGTTTGTTTAATTTCAAATCCATTGTGGTGGTGTATAGAGCCAAAAATGTTAGAATTGTGTCGATGTCCCAATATTTATGGACCTGACTGTAGGTCTGCATAGGGGCTGAATTACCAAAATGGTAATAATTTTTAATAAAGACTGTTGAAAAAAATGCTTTGTTATATATACATAGGACCAAAGTAGTAATGGTTAGGAAGGTGGAGTAAAAGGCAACCTGTCCTTATGAAAATGCAATGTAATCTGCAGGCAGCATCTTACGGAGCAGATTGATATGTAGTTTAATGGGAATGATTCAGTATAAATGGTATTTAATTCCATGTATATTCTGAGTTTTAACTCCTTCCTGACATGCACCATACATATATGGCACACATGTCAGGTCTTTAAAGAGGGCGCAACGGGTGCCATAGCTGCCAGTTGCCTGCCGATCACAGACGTTTAACCCCCTCAGATGCTATGGTCAGTTGTGGCCACTGCGTCTGCACGGCTTTTCTATGGGAGCACTGCTCTCCCGGGCCTCGAACGGCTCCCCTGCATGGGGATCGGGGGAGCCGTTCATTTATTGTGGTAGCCTCAAGCTTGCTAGAAGCTACCATGCCTACCACAAAGGTGTCCCTACGGAGTCCTTATGAACATAGCAAATCTCCCTTAGACTGCAGTGGTGATTTATTGCAGTCTGGGGGAGAAGTGATCTAACCATTACATGTTCAAGGCCCCTAAGGAGGACTAAATGAAAATGATTATTATTTTATTTATATATATATATATATAATATATATAAACTTTGGATATAACTTGTTAGATTTTTGTCTTTTTGATCTTTTGTTTTGCCCAAGATAAGAGTTATGACAATTTCCCAACAATATTTAAATTTCTTTTATATGTTACGATTTCAGGCTTGGGGGAAAAGACCATAAAGAAATTTGAAGTGTCTCCAGATGGATCGTTTCTCTTGCTTCATGGGTCTTGTGGATACTTACATTTGCTATCCATGAAGGTAAAACGAAACCCAAAAGTCTTCTGTAATATTGGTTTGGGTGATTGACCATCTACAGGTATCTTTATTTCTATGAGCAGCATGGTTTTAGAGACGCCAGTACTTTAGTTAAAACAGGGCTACTAGATTTAAATTGGAATAAAAAAAAATAAGCAAGTTTAAATGGCCCAATTCACAAAAAGTGATAATTAATTACCGTCTTTTTCGCCCTATAAGACGCACCTGCCCATAAGACGCACCTAGGTTTTTGAGGAGGAAAATAAGAAAAAAAATATTTTTAACCAAAAGGTGTGCTTTTGGTGGGTTTTGAACTAATGGTGGTCTGTGGATGACACTGTTATGGGGGCATCTGTGGGTGGCACTGTTATGGGGGCATCTGTGGATGGCACTGTTGTGGGGGGCATCTGTGGGTGCCTGCTTCATTCATAAAGGTGACGAAGCAGGAGAGTGACGTAGTGAGCTACGCTACGAGCGCCCACCCGGCC
The DNA here is from genome assembly GCF_905171765.1 of Bufo bufo. NCBI lineage: Eukaryota > Metazoa > Chordata > Amphibia > Anura > Bufonidae > Bufo > Bufo bufo. Next base: position 378,384,572 of record NC_053394.1, on the reverse strand, counting down.
ACCTGACTGCCGAGAAGTTAGTAGTAAGTAGTACAGCGCTAGATTTAAGATGATTGGAATACTTTAACAATACCCACAAGTTAGATATGATTACCGTATACTACAGTGAGCGGGACCCGGTGTAGTAGAATACAGTGACTGCACCGGGCCCCGCTGCCATTACAGAACAGATGCCGGCCCCAGCCCCTCCTCCCTCTCAGCCTATTCACCGGACGGTCGCAGCATTCGCCCCCATAAGACGCACTGCTATTTTTCCCCCACTTTTGTGAAAAATACGGTACTTCTCTACTGTAAGAATAAAGGCCAATGCATGCAGTGCGTCACGTTACCGCATAACGAACACGTTAAGTGACCATGAAGAATCATGCTTTTCACATGCTTCACTATATGGCACGCAACGCACAGTTAAGGAGCGGCAATACTTTCCATTGTGTTGTGTTCCGCTGTTACAGGGAACGCAACGCCCATGGTTAACCTAGCCTCTCACTGATAACTGATTAAGTAAGTATGTTTTTTGCAGGACTAGAGATACTTGTATAAGTGAAGGGAATGGATAGTCAATAGTTCAAGACTGAAGCTGTAAACCATTAGAAAAACTGCTGTCATTCAGCTAAGGCTATAAAAACTTGTAAACTCAGATTGTTAGCTTAAACTTTAAAGGGCTTCTGTCACCCCCAAAACAATTTTTTTTTTTTTTGGGCTTGTTAAAATCCTTATTGAACGACTATTCCCTATAAAGGGCTCTTACCTTTGTCTGTGGCTTCATTTCCTTAAAAATCGATCTTTTAAAATATGCAAATGACTTCACTACCAGCAAGTAGGGTGTCTACTTGCTGGTAGCCGCCGCAAAAAACCGCCCCCTCCTCCTGTTGATTGACAGGGCCAGCGAGCGCTCTCCTCCTCCTCCGGCTGGCCCTGTCAGCATTTCAAATCCCGCGCCGATGACGTCACCGAAAGAGAAGACGTCATCGGCCCCTTAATTCCACATTTTTGTCCCCTGTACTGCCTACTTTTACCTGTGCTTAAAATAGGGTTGCTAGGCATGGTCCGTCTATCTGTTGAAGGACGGAGCATGCAGCGTGCAAGGTCACATTACTGACAGCCAGGGACTGTAAGTAAATGATTAGCCAGGTCCTCCCCAGAAGCTGATAACAGTGCCTGGGCTGTGTGCACTTCTCCCTGTCCCTGCGCTTGGCAGACGCTCCCTCACTCAGCAGAGCTGGAGAATGCAGAGTTGGTGCAGCGCAGACCAGGGAAGGGAGATCTGCCGTCTGCTCAGTGTATAAATGATAGCAACATGTGGTAAGAGGACCCCTTTGTGCTGCAGGAGATTAACCCTTTAGGGGGAGGGCTCTGGTTACTGACACATTTGGGGGGCTATTGTTACTGGCTAGTGAGGGCAGGCAGGATTAGCCTCAGGGTGAGGGCAGTGGCGGCCATCTTAACTGAATAGTGAAATTGCAGTTTTATGCAGACTGGTTGCTAAGGGCTGAATCTTATTAAATATGGGGTAAGTCAGTCTAATAGTAACTGATTCTGGAATATCATGTTATTAGTAACTACATATATGAAAATTTAAATTAGGGTCTAAGTGTGACAGTTATCCTTTAAACATGACTATGGGATTCTACTAGGGAAATCATGTTTTACAATAAATGCCCCTTCCTGGATCCCCCCACTGCCCTATCTTCAGCAGAAGATCAGCACACAAAGGAGAAGGCAGCGGCTTCCTAGCCAGTAGTTCTGTGGTAATGACATGTATGTTGCCTTTCTTTCCTTCAAGGAATGTATAAAATACATTCGCATATTAAATACAGAGGAGTCTGACCATTTATCTACCGACTCCACAGCCCTGAGTTAAAGGGCATCTGTCAGCAGATTTGTCCCCATGACACTGGCTGACCTGTTACATGTGCACTTGGCAGCTGAAGACATCTGTGTTGGCCCCATGTTCATATGTGTCCGCATTTCTGAGAAAATGAAGTTTTATTATATGCAACAGGGGCCTTGCCATTACACCTAGGGGCTCTGGTGTCTCCAACTGCCGTGCCCTCTGCACTTTGACAGGTCCAGGCGATGAAAACGTCATCACACCTGGACCTATAAAGTACAGAGGGCCCAGCAGTTGCAGAGAGAGCAGAGCCCCTAGGTGTAATGGCAACGCCCCCGTTGCTCGTAGAGGCTCATTTGCGCATAATTTTTCTCAGAAATGCGGGCACATAACATGGGACCAACACAGATGTCTTCAGCTGCCAAGCGCACATGTAACATGTCAGCCAGTGTCATAGGTACAAAACTGCTGACCGATGCCCTTTTAATGATCTGATTTAAATGTCCCGCCATAACAACTTACCCCCTATCCACAGGGTGGGGGGATGAGTAGGAGTCCTTGGAGTGAATGGAGCAGTGGTATTGTGTGCATGCTGCGGCTCCATTCAACTCTATGGGATAGCCAGATATAGCCGAGAACTATTCTTCCTAAATTTTTTTCTTTTCTTTTTCTTTGATGTTAGAGCAAGATGCTGATTGGAAGTATGAAGATGAATGCCGGGTCTGTAAAATCTGTGTTTTCTCCAGACAGCAGTAAAATTTTCTCAGCCTCAGGTAATGGGTTTGTAGATAGCAACGTTTTTATATTGATCTTGGTTGCAATTGGCACTAGTTCCTACCTTCTGATGTGTCCTAGAGGTTGTATGAAGGGGCTTTACTCAGTAAGGATGTTTTTAGGTCTTTACAGTCAATGGCCCAGTCTCTACTGAGACCAATTGTCATTTTTCACAACGGCGAGACCCCACCAATACTGTCTACTGACTTTTCTTGGTGACATATCACAAGATAAGAATGCAAGTTACATTAAAGGACATGTTTTGTTAATCTAGTGCTTCTACTATAAGAATGAAGCAACTTTGCAAAAAGTCTTTGAGATTTGTGTACGCAGTTCCAATGCAGACCTATGTGTCACAATGGTTCAACTGAATCAACTATGAATCAACTATGGTTTTGCAGTTGTAATCCATAATTTGTCCCCTAATTATTGTGTGCCCAACACATGTCAGATTAAATTCTGTTCTTGGCATAAACTGTACGTGGGGTCATTTACTAAACTGCTTACTGCTGTTTTCAGCACACAAAGTTGCAGAACCTCGTTTTGCTACTTTTTAAAGTCTATGTACACCTTTGGGGGCAATAATTTATATTTTTATTCATTTTTTCCATTGATCTTTATTAACAATATGGAATCCTTTTCCAAAATTGTTTTATTTGTTTCACCATTTCACAAAAAATATAACACTGATTACAAATTCAATACAAAGGTGATACATAGTTTTATCATTTCCATATGCAAAATGAAAACACCCCATCCCCCCCAAGCCCTCCCCCCAACTGAGTCACTTCTGCAAAGACTGTCTCTTTTAGTTTACTAATCTATTTTCTGTTAACTAATCCAAATTTGTCTAGTACCTCCTGTCGTATGTCCTCTTAGATTTTTACCTGACTCCCTTACCTCTCCTCATACCAGTATATGGAATCCTTTTCTCTGTACACAGCTGAGATGCTCTATTAGCAGAATTACGGTAGGCCTCTTTTACACGACCATATGGCTTTTTCAGTGTTTTGCAGTCCGTTTTTCACGGATCCATTGTTTCCGTTTTTCCAGTCCATTTTTCCGTATGGCATATACAGTAATTACATATAAAAAATTGGGCTGGACAGACAATTTTCAATAGATGGTTCCGCAAAAACAGAACGGATACGGAAGACATACAGATGCATTTCCGTATGTGTTCTCTTTTTTTTTTTTTGCAGACCCATTGACTTGAATTGAGGCACGGAACGTTATTTGCGGGCAATAATAGGGCATGTTTTATCTTTCAACGGAACGGAAATACGGATACGGAATGCATACGTTCCGTTCTTTTTGCGGAACCATTGAAATGAATGGTTCCGTATACGGAACGCAAAAAAACGGCCCGTAAACTGAAAATAAAAACGGTTGTGTGAAAGAGGCCTTAGAATTTTTTCTCTGCTCCGTCAGACAGGGAGCTGATGGGCTCCTTATCTCTGCTCTCTCAGACCTTATTAACACTCCTCAAAGCTCAATCCTTATCTTACTGATAAGAATGTGACTTAAAGGGGTTGTCCGTGTTCAGAGCTGAACCCGGACGTATCCCCTTCTTCCCATACTCAGCCCCTCTGACATGAGCATCGAAGAATTTCGTGCTCCGATGCTCTCCCTTGCCTTGCGCTGCACAGTGCAGGGCAAGGGCTTATTTTGTTTACATTTTTACACTGCTAGGCGGATGCTTCCACCTTGCAGTGTTCCCGGTGACATCATCGGCACTGATGGGCGAGTTTTAGCCGTTTTACAGGCTAGGGCAGCACTAAAACACGCCCGTTAGTGCCAGTGACCTCATCGGGCTCACTGCTAGGTGGAAGCCTCTGCCTAGCTTTCCTCATGGAGAGCTGGTAAGTCACCAGATCTCCAGAAAATGCCTTTGCCCTGTGCAATTCAGTGCAGGGCAAAGGAGAGCAGCGGAGCATGAAATGCTTCAATGGTCATGTCAGAGGGGCCGAGTTACATAGTTAATACGGTTGAAAAAAGACATACATCGAAGTTCAACCAAGGGATAGGTGGGGACGCGATTCCCAGTGGTGTATACCCTGGTTCAGCTCTGAATCCAGTCAATCTCTTTAAATAAGTGTTTATGACCTTTCAGCAATTTAGAGATGAGGTTTATTACATGACCGGCACAAAGTGAAAGTTGGATTCTCACAGCTAGGAAAACAGTTAACACTTTGTGATAGAACGGCTCAATATTTTTAATAAAGACCAATTGAAAAAATGATTTTCAGCCCCAAAGGAGTAAAATGCAGTCATAAAAAATTCCCTCTAAATGCCTGTGCAATAATATTTTTTTTTTGCATGCAGTGTTTCTACGCTGTGCTGTATGAGGACTTCTCTCAGAGAAAGGGGACATTATATCTTTTTTGTATCTGTCTTTTGGGGCGTCTCCTCACTGTTGTACCTGCTTTACTCCCTTTTAGAGGAAGGTGATGTGTACATTTGGGATGTAAACAGCAGGAGGTGTCTGAACCGATTTGTTGATGACGGAAGCTTATTTGGGACTTCCCTTGCCGTATCGAGAGACAGCCAATATGTGTCTTGTGGGTAAGTGTACTGGTTTTTGTCCCCGGAAGAGTGAATTCCGATGCTGCAGTTTTTCACCACAAATCAGCTGCAGGTTGCAGTGAAGTTTGAAAAATACCATCCACCTTCAGCGGGGAAATGATGTCGTGGGGGGGAGAAGGATCGGGCGAAGTGAATATTTTCTCCCGGTCCTTCTGTTCTCCCAGGAGTTAGGCTGCCACTAGAAGTGTCTGGCAGCAGCTTTCTCTCCTCTCTCTATAGAATACACATGCATGCTCGGCCGAACCGAAAGTGTATGTGTATGGGGCAGTCAGGAGAGAGAGCTGCTGCCAGCCGAAGAATTTACCATTAAAAGTAGAGCACCAGAGGACACAAAATGCCGGCTCTTTCTGTCCTGTGGACGAACGTGGTCCAAATGGAGCCAACTTTGTGTGCAACAGAGGTCAATGGCAGTAGGGCGCACCCGGATAATTGTCCTGTTGCATCCTGTTTTAGAAGTACCTTCTATTTCTAATCTTGGGGGGAAAAAACACGTGCCTTTCAACAGATTGCGAAAGCATAGGGGGAGATTTATCATAGGCCGGTGTTTTATTCTGGACTTTGATATTTTCTGCGCTGCAGGAGGATTTGTTATTTATGACAAGGCGCAGGCGTCGCCATAAATTAGGTGCATCCTCTGGCAGTCCCTGACCCTAGACTGAAATCTACAGCACCACTGTGCTGGCCCTGTCCTTGCCACGTTCCCTGTGGCAGCATAGAAATGCCCCTAGATTTAGGTTCAGTGGTGTTTAGAAAGTTGCAAACACAATTTAGTGGGGTTTTTTTTCTCTTTTTTTTTCTGCCAGAAAACTGGCATAGTTGAGATTAAGTTCCCTCTATAGTGTGAACCTTGCGTGCGTTTTTACTGCATACTGCAAAGATGAAAAGTATAAAGCTACTTGTGACTGGACATCTATACAGTTACATCGTTTGACCATTGACATTTGTTGCAAATATGAAAAAGTGTACCGCTGGATACAGATTTTTGACAAGACAGAAGTACGTGTAAAACCTCCTACATTTGTACCATTCTGGCGCATCCAATTCAGATACTTCCCCAATGCATACCAACGCCGGAAGCCTGCGACATACAGTACAACACTGTATAAGGGTGTATTCACACGGCTGTAATTCTGGGTCCGCATCCATTCCTGCAATTGCGAGGACCCATTCATTTTAGTGAATATTAAGCATGACAAGATTAATATTAAGCGGACAAGATTAGGCTTTTTCTATATAGTGCCGACCATGTGCGGACCGCAAAACGCTTACAGTCGTGTGAATGCACCCTAAGAACCAGCTTAAATAGGAGCAACTAAAAGTGTTGCTTACAGTCTGAATTCTTCTGTCCTATACTGTTGGCCTCCATTGCTCTTGTACATTTACGAGGCCATCTTGATGTTGAATTCATATTGAGATAGTTATGTGACCACATCGCATAATGACTGCAGCGGGACTCTAAGGCTCCATTCAGACGTCCGCATCCGTTCCACAATATCTGGAACGGGTGCGCACCCATTCATTCTCAATGGGGCAGTACGGGATTCGGAGAGAACACCATGTGCTATCCGCATTTCAGGAGCGCGGCCCAGCAAAAAAAATAGAACGTGTCCTATTTTTGTCCGCAATTGCGGACAAGAGTAGGCAGTTCTATGGGGGGTGCCGGCCGGGTGTATTGTGGATCTGCAATACACCATGGACGTGTGAATGGACCCTAAGCGAGTGGTCTTCAGCATTTGCACAGTGCCGTCACTGGGTATTTTTCCCCTGCAGCTTTTTTCAAGTTTATGGATTCATAATTTTTGACCTCATTTGCCAGCAGCTGTATCTCTAGAGTAAAATGGGCACAAGCCCACTGCTCAGCAGCTACAGCTTAGTCCTTTCTCTGATATATATATATATATATATATATATATATATATATATATATATATATACACACTGCTCAAAAAAATAAAGGGAACACAAAAATAACTAATTAATTAAATATTTTTCTAACATACTTTGTTGGAAAAACACACTACAGGCTGATCCAACTTTGATGTAATGTCCTTAAAACAAGTCAAAATGAGGCTCAGTAGTGTGTGTGGCCTCCACGTGCCTGTATGACCTCCCTACAACGCCTGTGCATGCTCCTGATGAGGTGGCGGACGGTCTCCTGAGGGATCTCCTCCCAGACCTGGACTAAAGCATCTGCCAACTCCTGGACAGTCTGTGGTGCAACGTGACGTTGGTGGATAGAGCGAGACATGATGTCCCAGATGTGCTCAATTGGATTCAGGTCTGGGGAATGGGCGGGCCAGTCCATAGCATCAATGCCGTCTTGCAGGAACTGCTGACACACTCCAGCCACATGAGGTCTAGCATTGTCTTGCATTAGGAGGAACCCAGGGCCAACCGCACTAGCATATGGTCTCACAAGGGGTCTGAGGATCTCATTTCGGTACCTAATGGCAGTCAGGCTACCTCTGGCGAGCACATGGAGGGCTGTGCGGCCCTCCAAAGAAATGCCACCCCACACCATTACTGACCCAATGCCAAACCGGTCATGCTAGAGGATGTTGCAGGCAGCAGAACGTTCTCCACGGCGTCTCCAGACTCTGTCACGTCTGTCACATGTGCTCAGTGTGAACCTGCTTTCATCTGTGAAGAGCACAGGGCGCCAGTGGCGAATTTGCCAATCTTGGTGTTCTCTTGCAAATGCCAAACGTCCTGCACGGTGTTGGGCTGTAAGCACAACCCTCACCTGTGGACGTCGGGCCCTCATATCACCCTCATGGAGTCTGTTTCTGACCGTTTGAGCCAGGGCTGTGGAGTCAGAGTCGGGGGAAATTTTGGGTACCTGGAGTCGGAGTCGGCAAACAATGCACCGACTCCGACTCCTACTAAATTTAGATTGGAATAAAAAATAAAAAAAGCAAGTTTAAATGTCCCAATTCACAAAAAGTTATAATTAATGACTTCTCTACTGTAAGAATAAAGGCCAATGCATGCAGTGCCTCACGTAACCGCAAAACGAACACGTTAAGTGACCGTGAAGAAGCATGCTTTTCATGTGCTTCACTATATGGCACGCAACGCACAATTAGGAGCTGCAATACTTATACTTTCCATAGTGTGTTCTGCTTTTACAGGGAACGCAGCGTCCATGTGTAACCTAGCCTCTCACTGATAAGGGATTAAATAAATATGTTTTTTTGCAGGACTAGAGAGTGAGACACTTGTATAAGTGAAGGGAATGGAGGGCCAATAGTTCAAGACTGAAGCTGTAAACCATTGGAAAAACTGCTGTCATTTAGCTAAGGCTCTAAAAACTTGTAAACTCCGATTGTTAGCTTAAACTTTAAACATGACTATGGGATTCTCCTAGGAAAATCATGTTTTAGAATAAATGCCCCTTCCTGGATCCTCCCACTGCCCTATCTTCAGCAGCAGATAAGCACACAAAGGAGAAAGCAGCTTCCCAGCCAGGAGTCCTGTGGTAGGTTGCGTTTCTTTCCCTCAAGGAATGTATAAAATACATTCGCATATTAATACAGAGGAGTCGGGGAGTCGGAAGTACATAAAACTGAGGAGTCGGAGTCGGAACATTTATTTACCGACTCCACAGCCCTGGTTTGAGCAGACACATGCACATTTGTGGCCTGCTGGAGGTCATTTTTCAGGGCTCTGACAGTGCTCCTCCTGTTCCTCCTTGCACAAAGGCGGAGGTAGCGGTCCTGCTGCTGGGTTGTTGCCCTCCTACGGCCTCCTCCACGTCTCCTGATGTACTGGCCTGTCTCCTGGTAGCGCCTCCATGCTCTGGACACTACGCTGACAGACACAGCAAACCTTCTTGCCACAGCTCACATTGATGTGCCATCCTGGATAAGCTGCACTACCCGAGCCACTTGTGTGGGTTGTAGACTCCGTCTCATGCTACCACTAGAGTGAAAGCACCGCCAGCATTCAAAATTGACCAAAACATCAGCCAGGAAGCATAGGAACTGAGAAGTGATCTGTGGTTACCACCTGCAGAACCACTCCTTTATTGGCGGTGTCTTGCTAATTGCCTATAATTTCCACCTGTTGTCTATCCCATTTGCACAACAGCATGTGAAATTGATTGTCACTCAGTGTTACTTCCTAAGTGGACAGTTTGATTTCACAGAAGTGTGATTGACTGGGAGTTACATTGTGTTGTTTAAGTGTTCCCTTTATTTTTTTGAGCAGTGTATATAACTGGCACATTAATGTTTCAGGTCAAAGTCCGGAGTTGTGAATATTTATAATTATGGCGACTGTCTGCAGAGCTCGAACCCAAAGCCTCTTAAATCTATAATGAACCTGGTGACGTCGACTTCATCACAAGTATTCAACCCATGTACAGAGATTTTAGCAGTCTCTTCCCATGCCGCAGATGATGCTGTTAAGCTGGTAAGAGGCCGCCTTTGTATCCTCCTATGTGTGTTGTATTACATGATAGAATAGCGCCTCAGAATATAGCAGTAGTTCTCATAGCAGATAGCCCCCCGCATCTTCTCATGGGGCATAGTAAGAAATGGTAGCCTGACCTCAGCACTGTCTGTTTTATGGACCAGGCGGGCACAGGCTGGTGACGTCCTTCACCATGGTAGCTTCCTTTCGAAACCTCCCGGGCCTCTGTTAAGGCCTCTTGCACACGACCGTATTTTCTTTCCGTTCCGTTTACGGAACCATTCATTTCAATGGGTCCGCAAAAAAAAAAACGGAAGGTACTTTGTGTGCATTCCATTTCCGTATTTCCGTTCCGCGAAAAAATAGAACGCGTCCTATTATTGTCTGCATTACGGACAAGGATAGTACTGTTCTATTAGGGGCAAGCTGTTCCGTAAAATACGGAATGCACACAGATGTCATCCATATTTTTTGCAGACCGGTCGTGTGCAAGAGGCCTAAAGAAGACTTATGGGACTTTGATATTGATGGCCTATTCGTAGAATAGGTCGTTAAAGGGCTTTGTACAGGCTTCACTAAGTGATGGCCTATAGTCAGTGCCAGAACTACACAGCTCTGTCAACCTTGTAGTAGACAGAGCTTGTCACAACAGCTCTGCTTCCATTAAAGTCAATGGGAGCGGCACTGTATTAACGAGCTCCATCCACTACGAGGTTGACAGAGCTGTGTAGTTCTGGCACCAAAGTTATATGCAAACAGCTAATCGACAGGTATGTGGGGAGTCGGACCCCCGTGGATCAGCTAGTGAGGGCCCATCCTGTGGATAGGCCATCACTTAGTAAACTCTTTAATATTAGATCGATGGGAGTCCGTCTCCTGCCACCTCCACTGATCAGTTGGCTGAAGGGAGCATGCCCTATGCCTGGTATTGCAGCTCTGTCACATGCACTTACTACAGAGAGCCCTACTACTAAATGTACCATGCTGTGCCAAATAAACAATAAAGGGGGCAAGTGATGTGACCCATTGAGTCAACTAAACCGTTTGGGGAGTGGAGCATCCACCAGTTTGATGTTGTAGGCTATCAATATCAAATTTAGGAAAATCTCCTTGAATAGAGGTGGACCCTATTCAAGACCCTCACCTATTAGACGTAGAGGAGTGCCCATGTACACATTACACAGCCCTAAAAGGATATTGAACATTTAGTGCCATGGTCCTACAACGGCCAGAGCACATCACTGAGGGTCCCGTCGGTGAGAGACATTAGCATATCTTCCTGGAACTGTCTATCAAAAAGGCATGGTCTAAAGCAGGCATACCCTTCAAATAATAAAACGGTCATTTCATTCTCTCCTAACCCCTTTTAATATAAATGATTTTACTAGAATGTTTATTTAAACAGTTTAGGTTCAGATTTAGGAGGACTTTGACCAGTGGGCAGAAGAAAGTGGTCATGGTGCTGCCGCTCGTCCATTATTCTTTATCCAGGCAAAGCACCTTACATATGGGTGCAGAAGCAGGCGCATACATAGCCGTATGTCTCATCGCTTTATTGTGGTGGCTCCTTTGTTCTGCAAATCATTGGGGGTCTTGTGGGTGGGACCCTCATTGATTAACCCTAAAAATAGTCCATCAGTTTAAAATGCCAGAAGACCCTTTTTAACTTTTTTTTGTTTTTTGGAAATATATATTTTTCAAATAACATCTTACCCTTGTTTCCGCAGGTTCATATTCCTTCATTTACTGTGTTTTCAAACTTCCCGGTACAAAGCAAAAATAAAACAATTCACTTAGCCCGAGCAATGGATTTCTCTCCCCATAGCGGCTTCTTTTCAATAGCCAACAACAAAGGTGACGCTTTACTGTACAGGTAGGTAGTCTGAAGGGATCATAAATGGGGTCGCGAAATGTTGGGTGCTATACACCATCGGGAGTGCAGTGCCTGGAATATTAACTTTGATGCTTCTCATTGTTTTTCTTAGGTTAAAACATTACTCTGATTTCTAATGAAGGCGGATAAATGGTAAGTAAGATGCACTATATTATCCTCTTAGCTATCCAAATGTGGAGGCAAATGATTCTCATCGAATCAAACCTATTAGAAGCTTCTTGCTGGCCCAACCATGGGGCATGATATACTGAAAGGCTCCCTGTTAAAAATAGGGTTGCATCGCTTATCGAAGTCTCAATACTTTTTCCATACTTTGTTACCCAGTTCGATACAATACCTGGATTGGCATTTTTCGATACTAAGCTGCATTATTGTGCAGCTTAGTATCAGTCCCTAAAGTAAAAACCAGCACCTTTCTTAAAAGTTGTGACGATCCTTTTTTCTTGATTACAGCAAGCACATACAAATCACGGCACCCCCGACTTTAAATGCATGGTAATGATTAAGGACATGTAGTTTGTCTGAAACGCGATCCCAGTCGGGGTGGTGTGATTATTTCTATGTGCTTGCTGTACTCAAGAATAAAGGATCATCACATCTTTTAAGAACGGTGCTGGTTTCTACTTTGAGGTTTACAAAGGGTCAGGAATCGGACTACAACCGTGCATGTCTGGTACTTAAAAAGTACAGGTGAGCTGGAGCTTTCTTTTGCATAATATCAGTCCCTATCAGAAAACATGGCGCACACGAAGCGCAGGGCACACCATGCTCTAATAGGCCGCCGCACAGTGGAGCAGGAGGGAGAGCCTCCCTTGCTCCTCACTGCGACACAGCTGGCCACTGCCACCAATGATGTAAGTGTGGCCTGATGGGGGAGTGTGAGGGAGGGAGAGGGGATAATAGCCTTGTGGTGCTGGATCCTGATAAGTTAAAGGACCTTTGATGTCATCGCCATGTGACCAGGAACATCCACTTGTTACTGGTCACATGGTGATGACATCATCAAAAGTCCTTTAAGTTATCAGCATCCTGGAAAATTTTGCTGCAGCTTTATAGGTATGTGCTTTAAGTTGTATAATAATACAGCAGGCACCCGGGCTGCAATGACGAGGAAAAGCGATTATGCCGAAACCAGACGATTAACCCCACCGATGGCATCGTCAACATGAGGTTAGGCAGAGAGAGATGGCTCCCTCCGCCTTCTAATGTGGTGGTGAACTCCATAACGGAAAAACCATAAAAACTAGCAGCAATTTGACATTTTTTTTGTCACCTTGTTACCCCAAAAAAATATTTGAATAACAGTGATCAAAAAGTTGTATGGACCCCAGAAATGGTACCCATAAAAACCATCTGCATCTGTTCAGAATGGATCAGTTTGTATTATCTTTAACACAGCCAAGACGGATCCGTCTTGAACACTATTGAAAGTCAATGGAGGACGGATCCGTTTTCTATTGTGCCAGATTGTGTCATTGAAAACGGATCCGTCCCCATTGACTTACATTGTGTGTCAGAATGTTTGGCTCATTTTCGTCAGACGGACACCAAGACGCTGCAAACAGCGTTTTAATGTCCGCCTCCAAAGCGGAATGGAGACTGATCGGAGGCAAACTGAGGCATTCTGAGCGGATCCTTTTCCATTCAGAATGCATTAGGGCAAAACTGATCCGTTTTGGACGCTTGTGAGAGCCCTGAACGGATCTCACAAACGGAAAGCCAAAACGCTAGTGTGAAAGTAGCCTAACTATGTGTAGAATCATTGGGGCGTGTCTATTAAAAACTGGCGTTACGTATACCTCTCAGTTAGCGTTTTCTGTCAATATATTGTTACCATTTACATAAAAAATGTGCGATCAGCTGGTAGACTTGCGTATATACACTTTTAGTGTACAATAGAGACCTCTAGTGGTTGAGTATTGAACACCAACCAGAAAAAGGCTGGGAGCACTACTCATGTCTGCTTTCTTTATGCCACTATACTAAAAAGAGCAATACATCCCTTTTATCATACATAGAAACATAGAAACATAGAATGTGTCGGCAGATAAGAACCATTTGGCCCATCTAGTCTGCCCAATATACTGAATACTATGGATAGCCCCCGGCCCTATCTTATATGAAGGATAGCCTTATGCCTATCCCATGCATGCTTAAACCCCTTCACTGTATTTGCAGCTACCACTTCTGCAGGAAGGCTATTCCATGCATCCACTACTCTCTCAGTAAAGTGTCCTCTTGTGGTAGTTTTTCTTCTTTTAAATATGCTCTCCTCCTTTACCGAGTTGATTCCCTTTATGTATTTAAAAGTTTCTATCATATCCCTCTGTCTCGTCTTTCTTCCAAGCTATACATGTTAAGGTCCTTTAACCTTTCCTGGTAAGTTTTATCCTGCAATCCATGTACCAGTTTAGTAGCTCTTCTCTGAACTCTCTCTAGAGTATCTATATCCTTCTGGAGATATGGCCTCCAGTACTGCGCACAATACTCCAAGTGAGGTCTCACCAGTGTTCTGTACAGCGGCATAAGCACTTCACTCTTTCTACTGCTTATACCTCTCCCTATACATCCAAGCATTCTGCTGGCATTTCGTGCTGCTCTATTACATTGTCTTCCCACCTTTAAGTCTTCTGAAATAATTACTCCTAAATCCCTTTCCTCAGATACTGAGGTCAGGACTGTGTCAAATATTCTATATTCTGCCCTTGGGTTTTTACGCCCCAGGTGCATTATCTTGCACTTATCCACATTAAATTTCTGTCTCCTTAGCTCATGAGTCAATTTGCCTTTTTTTTTCTTTCCTAGGCCTCGTGGATTATTGAAAAGGAGCTGATGACCACCTTCGACGAGCTTCTTGTGTCATCTTATATATATATATTCAGAGTCAAATCTTTTTTACCATACTGCCTGTACTTTTCTCATCTAAGAACTCTCCAAATGAAATATTTTTCTTTGTAACTTTCGTGTGGTGTTACTTTCCTGTCATAAATATAAGGGGCTTCTCGAGTGTTCAATACTGATGGTCTATGCTCAGGATAGGTCATTGATATCTGATTGCTGGGGGTCTGACAGCCAGCACCCCCACTGATCAGCTGTTTGAAGAGGCTGCAGTGGCCGCCTCACAACTTATCCAGCACAGCGCTGTACATTGGGTAGTGGCTGTACTTGGTATTACAGCCAAGGCTCATTCAGTGGAATGGGACTGAGGTGCAAGTAGGCCATGTGGCCAAGGAACGTGACACACTAACTGTACCTAGTGGAGATACCACCGGGCAAAGCATTCTGTTTTGGAAACTACTTCATAGAGTAGATTGCAATCATACAGACACAAGGAGACATTGGTAACCTGGCGGAAAACGAAACCAGGGCTTACTGCGGAGAAACTCGAGAGAATTATTCTGAGAGTGATCACACTAGAGCAGGGATCCGCAACCTCCGGCTCTCCAGGCATTCTGAAACTACAACTCCCAGAATGCTCCTTTCACTTCTGTGGGAGTTGTAAGAACAGCCGAGCATGTTTGCATGCTGGGAGTTGTAGGTGGGAAGTGTGGAAGTCTGGGGATGTAGTATATCAGGCAAAGACTACCTCAGTGATAATAGAAGGTAATAATACTATTAATCCACTAGATCAGGGATGCTCAACCTGTGACCCTCCAGCTCTTGTAAAACTACAACTCCCGTAGGCTGTCTGGGCATGCTGAGAGTTGTAGTTTAATAAACAGCTGGAGGGCCGCAGGTTGAGCATCCCTGCACTAGACCATCAGTGTTAACACTGATATTTTTGGACCAACAGGAATACTGCTTACAAAAGGGGTTCTCCAGGCTTTATATATTGATGAACTATGCATTGCATGTGGAGTGATCGTGGATGGCACTGCTATGCATCGGAATCGTATATGTCTGTGGATTTGGAGTAATATGCCGTAGGTATGGGCCTGCCTGAAAACCATGGCGTTGCGGTATCCCAAACAGTCCAGATATAATCATTCAATAAGCTCAAAGCATGGCACTCACTGGAATGGTCAAATTCTTTACTTTATTCCTCATCCAAGGCAGGAGGCAGAAAGGGTCCAGGACGCAAGCACGGCAACGGCCGTTTTGCATAGATACGTTTTCTCAGAGGCCGTTGCCGCGCTTGTGTGGCGTCCTGTACCCTTTCTGCCACCTGCTTTGGATGAGGAATAAAGTATAGAATTTGACCATTCCGGTGAGTGCTATCCTTTGTGCTTATTGAATGATTATATTGATGAACTATCCTCAGCACAGGTCATTAATATGATATCGGCGGGGATCCGACTTTTAGCATCTGTACAAAGAGGTTGGGGCGCTCCGTGAGTGCTTAGGCCTCTTCCCAGGCCATGTGAAGTCACAGGGCTTAAGCGCAGCACAGTCTTATTTAAGTAAATGGGGCTGAGCTGCAATACTAAGCACAGCCACTATCCAATGTAAAGAGGCCATGGCACTCAACGGGAGCACTAAGATCTCCTCAAACAGCTGATCTACGGGAGTGTCAGGAGTCTGATCCCGCCCATCTCGTTTGGATAACCTGTCCTGAATATAGGTAATCAATATGTAAAGCCTGGAGAACCCCTTTAACTCCAAGAATGTTAGTTCCTGGCTCAGAAGTCAATATTTAACCTGTTGCTTACGAGGACTATTATTAAAGGAAAACTGTCACATTTAGACCCTAATTTCAATTTTCATATATGTAGTTACCGTATTTTTCGCCGTATAAGACGCACTTTTCCCCCCCAAAAATGGGGGGGAAATAGCAGTGCGTCTTATACGGCGAATGCTGCTGATTTTGCTGAGTTTTCAATGATACACCCGCCGCGATGCCGTGCGGCGGGTGTATCAGCTGTGAGGGAGGCGGGACTGGGGGCTGGCATCTGCATTTAGAATGACAGCGGGGCCCGTGCAGTGACTGTATTCTACTACATGGGCCCCGCTCACTGTATAATCCTATGTTAATAGTTAATTGTAATTGTATGTAATCACATAAGGAGCGCTGTGTATTACCGGTACTTACAACTACAAGCGCTCGCCGCTCGGTAGGTAGCAGAGAGGAGGCAGGCCGGGAGGATGGACGCTGGCAGTGTGAGTCATACGTCATGCGCCGCCCACTTTATGATTGAAGCAGGCGGCGTGGGCGCATGACGTATGACTCACACTGCCAGCGTCCGTCCTCCCGGCCTGCCTCCTCCCTCCTCTGCTACCTACCGAGCGGCGAGCGCTTGTAGTTGTAAGTACCGGTAATACACAGCGCTCCTTATGTGATTACATACAATTACAATTAACTATTAGACATAGGATTATACAGTGAGCGGGGCCCGTGTAGTAGAATACAGTCACTGCACGGGCCCCGCTGTCATTATAAAAGCAGACGCCGGCCCCCAGGTTGTATTGAGGGTCATTCACTACAGGGACACTTATGGAGGGGATCTGTGGATGACACATAGCAGAAGATGCTATATATGTGTCATCCACAGATCCCCCCCATAACTGTCATACACAGATCCTCATAACAGTGCCATCCAGAGACCCCAACAAGAGCCACCCACAGATCTCCCATAAGTGTCACCCACAGATCCCCCATAAGTGTCACCCACAGATCCCCCATAAGTGTCACCCACAGATCCCCCATAAGTGTCACCCACAGATCCCCCATGTGCGTCACCCACAGATCCCCCATGTGCGTCACCCACAGATCCCCCATGTGCGTCACCCACAGATCCCCCATGTGCGTCACCCACAGATCCCCCATAACAGTGCGTCACCCACAGATCCCCCATAACAGTGCGTCACCCACAGATCCCCCATAACAGTGCGTCACCCACAGATCCCCCATAACAGTGCGTCACCCACAGATCCCCCATAACAGTGCGTCACCCACAGATCCCCCATAACAGTGCGTCAACCTAGGTGCGTCTTATTGGCCGGTGCGTCTTATAGGGCGAAAAATACGGCTAATAACATGATATTCCAGAATCGGTTACTATTAGACTGACTTACCCCATATTTAACCACCTCCGGACCGCCTAACGCAGGATCGCGTTCCGGAGGTGGCAGCCCTGCGCACAGTCACGCATATACGCGTCATCTCGCGAGACGCGAGACTTCCTGTGAACGCGCGCACACAGGCGCGCGCGCTCACAGGAACGGAAGGTAAGAGAGTTGATCTCCAGCCTGCCAGCGGCGATCGTTCGCTGGCAGGCTGGAGATGTGTTTTTTTTAACCCCTAACAGGTATATTAGACGCTATTTTGATAACAGCGTCTAATATACCTGCTACCTGGTCCTCTGGTGGTCCCCTTTGTTTGGATCGACCACCAGAGGACACAGGTAGCTCAGTAAAGTAGCACCAAGCACCACTACACTACACTACACCCCCCCCCCCCGTCACTTATTAACCCCTTATTAGCCCCTGATCACCCCTAATCACCCCTGATCACCCCATATAGACTCCCTGATCACCCCCCTGTCATTGATTACCCCCCTGTCATTGATCAACCCCCTGTAAAGCTCCATTCAGACGTCCGCATGATTTTTACGGATCCACTGATAGATGGATCGGATCCGCAAAACGCATCCGGACGTCTGAATGAAGCCTTACAGGGGCGTGATCAATGACTGTGGTGATCACCCCATATAGACTCCCTGATCACCCCCCTGTCATTGATTACCCCCCTGTCATTGATTACCCCCCTGTAAAGCTCCATTCAGACGTCCGCATGATTTTTACGGATCCACTGATAGATGGATCGGATCCGCAAAACGCATCCGGACGTCTGAATGAAGCCTTACAGGGGCATGATCAATGACTGTGGTGATCACCCCATATAGACTCCCTGATCACCCCCCTGTAAAGCTCCATTCAGATGTCTGCATGATTTTTACGGATGCACTGATAGATGGATCGGATCCGCAAAACGCATCCGGACGTCTGAATGAAGCCTTACAGGGGCATGATCAATGACTGTGGTGATCACCCCATATAGACTCCCTGATCACCCCCCTGTCATTGATTACCCCCCTGTCATTGATTACCCCCCTGTAAAGCTCCATTCAGACGTCCGCATGATTTTTACGGATGCACTGATAGGTGGATCGGATCCGCAAAACGCATCCGGACGTCTGAATGAAGCCTTACAGGGGCGTGATCAATGACTGTGGTGATCACCCCCATATAGACTCCCTGATCACCCCCCTGTCATTGATTACCCCCCTGTAAAGCTCCATTCAGACGTCCGCATGATTTTTACGGATGCACTGATAGATGGATCGGATCCGCAAAACGCATCCGGACGTCTGAATGAAGCCTTACAGGGGCATGATCAATGACTCTGGTGATCACCCCATATAGACTCCCTGATCACCCCCCTGTCATTGATTACCCCCCTGTCATTGATTACCCCCCTGTAAAGCTCCATTCAGATGTCCGCATGATTTTTACGGATGCACTGATAGATGGATCGGATCCGCAAAACGCATCCGGACGTCTGAATGAAGCCTTACACGGGCGTGATCAATGACTGTGGTTATCACCCCATATAGACTCCCTGATCACCCCCCTGTCATTGATCACCCCCCTGTCATTGATCACCCCCCTGTCATTGATCACCCCCCTGTAAGGCTCCATTCAGATATTTTTTTGGCCCAAGTTAGCGGAATTTTTTTTTTTTTTCTTACAAAGTCTCATATTCCACTAACTTGTGTCAAAAAATAAAATCTCACATGAACTCACCATACCCCTCACGGAATCCAAATGCGTAAAATTTTTTAGACATTTATATTCCAGACTTCTTCTCACGCTTTAGGGCCCCTAGAATGCCAGGGCAGTATAAATACCCCACATGTGACCCCATTTCGGAAAGAAGACACCCCCAGGTATTCCGTGAGGGGCATATTGAGTCCATGAAAGATTGAAATTTTTGTCCCAAGTTAGCGGAACGGGAGACTTTGTGAGAAAAAAATTAAAAATATCAATTTCCGCTAACTTGTGCCAAAAAAAAAAAATTTCTATGAACTCGCCATGCCCCTCATTGAATACCTTGGGGTGTCTTCTTTCCAAAATGGGGTCACATGTGGGGTATTTATACTGCCCTGGCATTCTAGGGGCCCCAAAGCGTGAGAAGAAGTCTGGTATCCAAATGTCTAAAAATGCCCTCCTAAAAGGAATTTGGGCACCTTTGCGCATCTAGGCTGCAAAAAAGTGTCACACATCTGGTATCGCTGTACTCAGGAGAAGTTGGGGAATGTGTTTTGGGGTGTCATTTTACATATACCCATGCTGGGTGAGAGAAATATCTTGGTCAAATGCCAACTTTGTATAAAAAAATGGGAAAAGTTGTCTTTTGCCAAGATATTTCTCTCACCCAGCATGGGTATATGTAAAATGACACCCCAAAACACATTCCCCAACTTCTCCTGAATACGGCGATACCACATGTGTGACACTTTTTTGCAGCCTAGGTGGGCAAAGGGGCCCATATTCCAAAGAGCACCTTTAGGATTTCACAGGTCATTTACCTACCTACCACACATTAGGGCCCCTGGAAAATGCCAGGGCAGTATAACTACCCCACAA
The DNA here is from genome assembly GCF_905171765.1 of Bufo bufo. Classification (NCBI taxonomy): domain Eukaryota; kingdom Metazoa; phylum Chordata; class Amphibia; order Anura; family Bufonidae; genus Bufo; species Bufo bufo. The sequence continues at coordinate 378,364,488 of NC_053394.1, read as the reverse complement.
GTGACCCCATTTTAGAAAGAAGACACCCCAAGGTATTCCGTGAGGGGCATGGCGAGTTCCTAGAATTTTTTATTTTTTGTCACAAGTTAGTGGAAAATGCTTATTTTTTTTTTCATACAAAGTCTCATATTCCACTAACTTGTGACAAAAAATAAAAAGTTCCATGAACTCACTATGCCCATCAGCGAATACCTTGGGGTCTCTTCTTTCCAAAATGGGGTCACTTGTGGGGTAGTTATACTGCCCTGGCATTCTAGGGGCCCAAATGTGTGGTAAGGAGTTTGAAATCAAATTCTGTAAAAAATGACCTGTGAAATCCGAAAGGTGCTCTTTTGAATATGGGCCCCTTTGCCCACCTAGGCTGCAAAAAAGTGTCACACATCTGGTATCTCCGTAATCGGGAGAAGTTGGGGAATGTGTTTTGGGGTGTCATTTTACATATACCCATGCTGGGTGAGAGAAATATCTTGGCAAAAGACAACTTTTCCCATTTTTTTATACAAAGTTGGCATTTGACCAAGATATTTATCTCACCCAGCATGGGTATATGTAAAAAGACACCCCAAAACACATTCCTCAACTTCTCCTGAATACAGAGATACCAGATGTGTGACACTTTTTTGCAGCCTAGGTGGGCAAAGGGGCCCACATTCCAAAGAGCACCTTTCGGATTTCACAGGTCATTTACCTACTTACCACACATTTGGGCCCCTAGAATGCCAGGGCAGTATAACTACCCCACAAGTGACCTCATTTTGGAAAGAAGAGACCCCAAGGTATTCGCTGATGGGCATGGCGAGTTCATGGAAGTTTTTATTTTTTGTCACAAGTTTGTGGAATATGAGACTTTGTATGAAAAAAAAAAAAAAAATCATTTTCCACTAACTTGTGACAAAAAATAAAAAATTCTAGGAACTCGCCATGCCCCTCACGGAATACCTTGGGGTGTCTTCTTTCCAAAATGGGGTCACTTGTGGGGTAGTTATACTGCCCTGGTATTCTAGGGGCCCAAATGTGTGGTAAGGAGTTTGAAATCAAATTCAGGAAAAAATGAGGAGTGAAATCCGAAAGGTGCTCTTTGGAATATGGGCCCCTTTGCCCACCTAGGCTGCAAAAAAGTGTCACACATCTGGTATCCCCCGTACTCAGGAGAAGTTGAGGAATGTGTTTTGGGGTGTCTTTTTACATATACCCATGCTGGGTGAGATAAATATCTTGGTCAAATGACAACTTTGTATAAAAAAATGGGAAAAGTTGTCTTTTGCCAAGATATTTCTCTCACCCAGCATGGGTATATATAAAATGACACCCCAAAACACATTCCCCACCTTCTCCTGAGTACGGAGATACCAGATGTGTGACACTTTTTTGCAGCCTAGGTGGGCAAAGGGGCCCATATTCCAAAGAGCACCTTTCGGATTTCACAGGTCATTTTTTACTGAATTTGATTTCAAACTCCTTACCACACATTTGGGCCCCTAGAATGCCAGGGCAGTATAACTACCCCACAAGTGACCCCATTTTGGAAAGAAGAGACCCCAAGGTATTCGCTGATGGGCATAGTGAGTTCATAGAACTTTTTATTTTTTGTCACAAGTTAGTGGAATATGAGACTTTGTAAGAAAAAAAAAAAAAAATCATCATTTTCCGCTAACTTGTGACAAAAAATAAAAAGTTCTATGAACTCACTATGCCCATCAGCGAATACCTTAGGGTGTGTACTTTCCGAAATGGGGTCATTTGTGGGGTGTTTGTACTTTCTGGGCATTGTAGAACCTCAGGAAACATGACAGGTGCTCAGAAAGTCAGAGCTGCTTCAAAAAGCGGAAATTCACATTTTTGTACCATAGTTTGTAAACGCTATAACTTTTACCCAAACCATTTTTTTTTTACCCAAACATTTTTTTTTTATCAAAGACATGTAGAACTATAAATTTAGAGCAAAATTTCTATATGGATGTCGTTTTTTTTGCAAAATTTTACAACTGAAAGTGAAAAATGTCATTTTTTTGCAAAAAAATCGTTAAATTTCGATTAATAACAAAAAAGTAAAATGTCAGCAGCAATGAAATACCACCAAATGAAAGCTCTATTAGTGAGAAGAAAAGGAGGTAAAATTCATTTGGGTGGTAAGTTGCATGACCGAGCAATAAACGGTGAAAGTAGTGTAGGTCAGAAGTGTAAAAAGTGGCCTGGTCTTTCAGGGTGTTTAAGCACTGGGGGCTGAGGTGGTTAATAAGATTCAGCCCTTAGCAACCAGTCTGCATAAAACTGCAATTTCACTATTCAGTTAAGATGGCCGCCACTGCCCTCACCCTGAGGCTAATCCCGCCTGCCCTCACTAGGCAGTAACAATAGCCCCCCAAAAGTGTCAGTAACCAGAGCCCTCCCTCTAAATGGTTAATCTCCTGCAGCACACCAACTCTGCATTCTCCAGCTCTGCTGAGTGAGGGAGCGTCTGCCAAGCGCAGGGACAGGGAGAAGTGCACACAGCCCAGGCACTGTTATCAGCTGCTGGGGAGGACCTGGCTAATCATTTACTTACAGTCCCTGGCTGTCAGTAATGTGACCCTGCACGCTGCATGCTCCGTCCTTCAACAGATAGACGGACAATGCCTAGCAACCCTATTTTAAGCACAGGTAAAAGTAGGCAGTACAGGGGACAAAAATGTGGAATTAAGGGGTAATTGAATACACAGTGAAAAGTTGAAATAGAGCCACCAAGGTTATATTAATCACCACAATCCAATACTCCAAAAAAAAATATACGACAGTTATACTTTAATGAACCCACTAGGCATATTCCATACATCACTCGACCGCCAGGGAAGTTATGATTAAACTTGATAGAACGCAGGAGGGGTCAGTGGATGGACTGCTGATGAGCGGTGACAGGGCACGCTGGGTATCAATCAGGCTAGTTGTGATATTTTCTCCATTCTGTGATTCTAGGCAAAAATGTATAGAAAGAAAATGACTATACAATATCCCTGATATCAGGTATGCTTCCTGATCAGTCAGGTTAATAAGGGATGCAATGAGGGGAATGTATTGAGCTTGTACTCCAGTTTTCTGTCCTACAAAGAATCTTAAATCTCGTCACTGGTGGGGTTTTGTGGCAAAATATGGGACTTTTTGACATTTTATGGCACCACTAGTTTTACAAAAAGTAGGGAGACCCTACATGGCCCAATTCATTTAAAGGGCATCTGTCAGCAGATTTGTACCTATGAAACTGACCTGCTACATGTGCGCTTGGCAGCTGTAGACATCTGTGTTGGTCCCATGTTCATATGTGCCCGCATTGCTGAGAAAAATGACGTTTTAATATATGCAAATGAGCCTCTAGGAGCCTTTGCTCTCTCTGAAACTGCAGCGCCCTCTCTACTTTGACAGGGCCAGATAGTCTAAACGTGATCACACCTGACCCTGTCAATCAAAGTTGCAGAGAGAGCTGAGCCTCTAGGTGTAACGATAACACCCCTGTTGATCCTAAAGGCTCATTTGCATATAATAAAACATAATTTTTCTCAGCAATGCAGGCACATATGAACATGGGACCATCTCCAGCTGCCAAGTGCACATGTAACAGGCAGTTTCATAGGTACAAATCTGCTGACAGATGCCCTTTAACTCCTTAAGGACACAGTCCGATTTCACCTTAAGGACCAGGCCATTTTTTGCAAATCTGACTAGTGTCACTTTAAGTGGTGATAACTTTAAAACGCTTTGACTTATCCAGGCCGTTCTGAGATTGTTTTTTCGTCACATATTGTACTTCATGATACTGGTAACATGAAGTAAAAAAAAAAAAAACATTTTTATTTATAAAAAAAAACCAAATTTACCAAAAATTTGAAAGAAATTGCTAATTTCCAAGTTTCAATTTCTCTGCTTCTATAATACATAGTAATACCTCCAAACATAGTTATTACTTTACATTCCCCATATGTCTACTTCATGTTTGCATCATTTTGGGAATGATATTTTATATTTTGGGGATGTTACAAGGCTTAGAAGTTTGGAAGCAAATAGAAATTTTCAAAAACCCAATTTTTAGGGACCAGTTCAGGTCTGAAGTCACTTTGTGAGGCTTATATAATAGAAACAGGAAGAAACCACGGCACTCGTTTTCAGATAGTCAGAAATAATTCATTTATTGTCCATCCCAACGAGAGTTAGGAAAGAATTATCAAACATATGAAAGTATATATATGAATAAACATCTACGCTGCTCAAAAAAATAAAGGGAACACTTAAACAACACAATGTAACTCCAAGTCAATCACACTTCTGTGAAATCAAGCGGTCCACTTAGGAAGCAACACTGAGTGACAATCCATTTCACATGCTGTTGTGCAAATGGGATAGACAACAGGTGGAAATTATAGGCAATTAGCAAGACACCCCCAATAAAAGAGTGGTTCTGCAGGTGGTGACCACAGACCACTTCTCAGTTCCTATGCTTCCTGGCTGATGTTTTGGTCACTTTTGAATGCTGGCGGTGCTTTCACTCTAGTGGTAGCATGAGACGGAGTCTACAACCCACACAAGTGGCTCAGGTAGTGCAGCTTATCCAGGATGGCACATCAATGCGAGCTGTGTCAAGAAGGTTTGCTGTGTCTGTCAGCGTAGTGTCCAGAGCATGGAGGCGCTACCAGGAGACAGGCCAGTACATCAGGAGACGTGGAGGAGGCCGTAGGAGGGCAACAACCCAGCAGCAGGACCACTACCTCCGCCTTTGTGCAAGGAGGAACAGGAGGAGCACTGCCAGAGCCCTGCAAAATGACCTCCAGCAGGCCACAAATGTGCATGTGTCTGCTCAAACGGTCAGAAACAGACTCCATGAGGGTGATATGAGGGCCCGACGTCCACAGGTGACGGTTGTGCTTACAGCCCAACACCGTGCAGGACGTTTGGCATTTGCCAGAGAACACCAAGAAAAGCAGGTTCACACTGAGCACATGTGACAGACGTGACAGAGTCTTGAGACGCCGTGGAGAATGTTCTGCTGCCTGCAACATCCTCCAGCATGACCGGTTTGGCATTGGGTGAGTAATGGTGTGCTGTGGCATTTCTTTGTAGGGCCGCACAGCCCTCCATGTGCTCACCAGAGGTAGCCTGACTGCCATTAGGTACCGAGATGAGATCCTCAGACCCCTTGTGAGACCATATGCTGGTGAGGTTGGCCCTGGGTTCCTCCTAATTCAAGACAATGCTAGACATCATGTGGCTAGAGTGTGTCAGCAGTTCCTGCAAGACGAAGGCATTGACGCTATGGACTGGCCCACCCGTTCCCCAGACCTGAATCTAATTGAGCACATCTGGGACATCATGTCTCGCTCTATCCACCAACGTCACGTTGCACCACAGACTGTCCAGGAGTTGGCAGATGCTTTAGTCCAGGTCTGGGAGGAGATCCCTCAGGAGACCGTCCGCCACCTCATCAGGAGCATGCACAGGCGTTGTAGGGAGGTCATACAGACACGTGGAGGCCACACACACTACTGAGCCTCATTTTGACTTGTTTTAAGGACATTACACCAAAGTTGGATCAGCCTGTAGTGTGTTTTTCGACTTTAATTTTGAGTGTGACTCCAAATCCAGACCTCCATGGGTGGAAAAATTCCATTTTTTTATTTTTGTGTGATTTTGTTGTCAGCACATTCAACTATGTAAAGAACAACTTACTTGTGACACATGTTCTAAGACCTGGAACTGAAGCTGATTAATTTGATGTTTATTGGATAAAAAATTGTATGGAATCGGAAGTTCCGTTCTCTGGCACTGAATGTCGGATTTATGTTTAGAAATGCGATCGCGAACACACTGGGTTGTTTCGCCTACATAGGCCAGGCCACACGGGCATTTGATGAGATAAACCACAAAGGACGAATTGCACATGTAGTAATCTCTGGGGTGGTAAATTTTACCCGAGTGGGGATGTGTAATCCTATTTCCCTTAATGACATTGGTGCACTGAGCACAGTGGAGGCATGGGTAAGTGCCTGTCTTACGAGGGACCAAGGTAGTTTGTCGCAATTGTGGTGTGACTGAACCAATGTCAGCGTGTACCAGTTGGTCTTTCAGATTAGTTGGGCGTTTATAGCACATACGGATCGAATTTCTAAATTCAGGTACATTTGGATATGATCGCTCTAATAAAGACCAATGTTTTTTAATTATAGTTTGGATCTTTGGCGCAAAGGGATGGTAGGTAGTTATGAAGGGAATGCGCAGAGAAGGCGTGGGCCTAGTAGGGCGTGAAGGAGCCTGTTTAGCCAAAGTAAGTTCTTCTTCCAGTAGCCTGGTAGGATAGCCCCTATCGGTAAATTTACTTGCCATTTCGTTAAGGCGTTGATTGCAAAGGGAAGGGTCTGCTACTATCCTAGTTACACGTTTGAACTGGGATCGTGGTAGAGAGTGCTTAGTATTGCGGGGATGACAGCTGGAGTAATGTAACAGTGTGTTGCGATCAGTGGATTTTCTGAAAAGATCAGTGGTTAATGAGCCAGTTTGAGTCTTAAGTACCAGTGTGTCTAGGAAGCTTATCTTCTCTGGGTCTATGTGAGAAGTAAAGGAAAGGTCCGGGTCTTGTTTATTGATGTGGTCAATGAAGTGAGAGAGTGAGTCATTGTCACCAGTCCAAACGCAAAAGATATCAATATAGCAATACCAAATCAATGCAAACTGTTGGAAAAGAGGGTGGGGATAAATCTTATCCTCCTCAAATTTTGCCATAAACGCATTTGCGTATGGTGGCGCCACATTCGCCCCCATCGCCGTACCTCGCTTCTGGATGTAGTAATCGTCCCCAAACATGAAGTAATTATTATGTAAAATGAATCTCAGAAGTGTGAGGCAGAGGGCTTGTGCATTAGGTGAGTAATTGGAAGTGGAGAGAAGAGAGGAAACGGCTTCAATACCCTTCTCGTGGGCAATGGAAGTATACAGACTATTCACGTCTAGTGTCACTAGTAAACTGTCACGGGGGATGTTTTGTAATGAAGAAATAATGGATAGAAAATGAGTAGTATCAAGTAGAAACGACCGGGTATTTTTAATGAGTGGAGTAAGTACTCTTTCTAAAAGGATGGAGAGAGGAGAAAGAATGGAATCTGTTGATGCGACTATGGGTATGCCTGGGGGATTAGTTAAGTTCTTGTGGATCTTTGGCAATATATAAAGGACAGGGGTAACGGGATGATCATTGAGGAGGAAGGTATAGGTGGGTTTATCAATTGTACCTAGCTGAAGGTGATTGTCGAGTAGAGAAATAATTTCTTTCTTGATGCGAAAGATAGGGTTACAGGACACTATAGAGTAAGTATCGGTATCCGACAATTGTCGTTTTATCTCATAAGCTGTAGTGTCCATGACTACGATGGCTCCACCTTTATCAGCTGGTTTTATTGTGATATTTTTGTCCTCCCTCAATGTGTTAAGAGCAATCTGTTCCTCACTTTTGAGATTATGTGGTATATACATAGATTTATCTTTTGACTCTTTTAAGTTAGTATCTATATCCTGTTTAACAAGATTAATAAAAGCCTCTGTCGCATCGTAGTGTTTAGGGGGCATAAATGTACTCTTGTTTTTCAAGTTGAAAGAATTAATTGATAAATCTGGGGCTGAGATCAATGTGTGGGGCATCAGCTGTTGTGGTTGCTGTTCAAAGTGTGCCTTAAGTCGGATAGATCTATAGAAACGTTGTAAGTCCTGTTCCAAGGAAAAAGAATGGAGAGGACCAGACGGGCAAAAGGAAAGTCCCTTAGATAATACATTTAATTCCGCAGGGAATAGTGTACGTGATGAAATGTTCACTACTATATCCGTACCTGTGAACGTATTTGTATCCCCGATTGGTTTCGATTGGTGTCTTCCCCTTCCTCGGCGTGTGCGGGTGGTCTTCTCCTTCCTGGGCGATATCTGCGCCTTTGAAAAACTGGCTCATTAACCACTGATCTTTTCAGAAAATCCACTGATCGCAACACACTGTTACATTACTCCAGCTGTCATCCCCGCAATACTAAGCACTCTCTACAACGATCCTAGTTCAAACGTGTAACTAGGATAGTAGCAGACCCTTCCCTTTGCAATCAACCCCTCCACGAAATGGCAAGTAAATTTACCGATAGGGGCTATCCTACCAGGCTACTGGAAGAAGAACTTACTTTGGCTAAACAGGCTCCTTCACGCCCTACTAGGCCCACGCCTTCTCTGCGCATTCCCTTCATACCTACCTACCATCCCTTTGCGCCAAAGATCCAAACTATAATTAAAAAACATTGGTCTTTATTAGAGCGATCATATCCAAATGTACCTGAATTTAGAAATTCGATCCGTATGTGCTATAAACGCCCAACTAATCTGAAAGACCAACTGGTACACGCTGACATTGGTTCAGTCACACCACAATTGCGACAAACTACCTTGGTCCCTTGTAAGACAGGCACTTACCCATGCCTCCACTGTGCTCAGTGCACCAATGTCATTAAGGGAAATAGGATTACACATCCCCACTCGGGTAAAATTTACCACCCCAGAGATTACTACATGTGTAATTCGTCCTTTGTGGTATATCTCATCAAATGCCCGTGTGGCCTGGCCTATGTAGGCGAAACAACCCAGTGTGTTCGCGATCGCATTTCTAAACATAAATCTGACATTCAGTGCCAGAGAACGGAACTTCCGATTCCATACAATTTTTTATCCAATAAACATCAAATTAATCAGCTTCAGTTCCAGGTCTTAGAACATGTGTCACAAGTAAGACGAGGAGGAAATCGGATTGCACGCCTTAAGGAGCGTGAAGCTTTCTGGATCTTTGAATTAAAGACTCTTACTCCCCATGGAATGAACAGGGACTTTGATTTTCGAATCTAATTTTGTTTAGAATTTTTGCATTCTTTCCATACTCCCATGGAATGAACAGGGACCATGATCTCTGTACTTCTTCCAATCCTCATACTGAATTTCTATATTTGATTTCTGTACGTTAATCTCCATTGCATAACAATTGTCAGTATCTTTATTCTTAGATGAATTTATAGATATATGTTTATTTATATATATACTTTAATATGTTTGATAATTCTTTCCTAACTCTCGTTGGGATGGAAAATAAATGAATTATTTCTGACTATCTGAAAACGAGTGCCGTGGTTCCTTCCTATTTCAGATTGATTTTTTTCCACTGAGCACCAGCAGCTACATACAAGGAGTGCCATCCACTATAATTATTATATATAATAGAAACCACCCAAAAATGACCCTATTCTAGAAACTACACCCCTCAAGGTATTCAAAACTGATTTTACAAACTTTGTTAACCCTTTAGATGTTGCACAAGAGTTATTGGCAAATGGGGATGAAATTTATAAATTTCATTTTTTTGCCACATTTTCCATTTTAACCCATTTTTTCCACTAACAAAGCAAGGGTTAACAGCCAAACAAGACTGTATCTTTATTGCCCTGACTCTGCCGTTTACAGAAACACCCCATATGTGGCCGTAAACTACTGTACGGCCACACCGGGGCGTAGAGGGAAAGGTGCAGCGTTTGGTTTTTGGAGGGCTGGTTTTTATGGACCGGTTTATTTACACCGTGTCCTGTTTCAACCCCCCTGATGCACCCCTGGAGTAGAAGCTCCTTAAAAGTGACCCCATCTAAGAAACTACACCCCTCAAGGTATTCAAAACTTATTTTACAAACGTCGTTAACCCTTCAAGTGTTGCACAAGAGTTATTGGCAAATGGGGATGAAATTTGAAAATTTCATTTTTTTTTTTGCCTAATTTTCCATTTTAATCTATTTTTTCCACTAACAAAGCAAGGGTTAACAGCCAAACAAGACTGTATCTTTATTGCCCTGACTCTGCCGTTTACATAAACACCCCATATGTGGCCGTACACTACTGTACGGCCGCAAAGCGGGGCGTAGAGGGAAAGGTGCGCCGTTTGGTTTTTGGAGGGCTGATTTTTATGGACCGGTTTATTTACACCGTGTCCTGTTTCAACCCCCCTGATGCACCCCTGGAGTAGAAACTCCCTAAAAGTGACCCCATTTTGGAAACTACGGGATAAGGTGGCAGTTTTGTTGGGATTATTTTTAGGGTATATATGATTTTTTGGTTGCTCTATATTACATTTTTGTGAGGCAAGGTTACCAAAAATTAAAATTCTGAAATTTCATCTCCATTTGCCATTAACTGTTGAGGAACACCTAAAGGGTTAATAAAGTTTGTAAAATCAGTTTTGAATACATTGAGGGATGTAGTTTCTTAGATGGGTCACTATTGTGGAGTTTTTACTCTAGGGGGCATCAGGGGGGCTTCAAAAGGGACATGGTGTCAATAAAAAAGGCCATCAAAATTGGCCTTCCAGAAACCATGTCGGTCCTTTCCTTTTGCGCCCTGCCTTTTAGTGATACAGCAGTTTACGACCACAAATGTGGCGTTTCTGTAAACTGCAGTATCAGGGTAATAAATATTAAGTTTTGTTTGGTTGTTAACCCTTGCTTTGTTACCGGAAAAAACGGATTGAAAAGGAAAAGTGCCAAAAATAGCTGTTTTGGCACCGTTTTTTTTAATTTATTTTTTTACCGTGTTGATCTGGGGGGTTAGGTCATGGGGTATTTTTATAGAGGAGATTCTTACGGACGCGACGATACCTAATAAGTCTACTTTTCTTTACAATTATTTAGGTTTTAGACTATATTATCCTTTTTGATACAAAAAAAATGTAAAGTCTGAGTCATTTTTTTTTTTTTTAGCCGATTATCTTATGTGGGGGCTCATTTTTTGCGGGATTAGAGGACGGTTTTATTGGCACTATTTTGGGGGCTATAGGACTTTTTGATCACTTGCTATTAAAATTTTTGTTGTGTAAGGTGACAAAATTTTATTTTATTTTTTTGCACCGTTTTTTTTTTTTTTTTTTGGACCGTGTTAATCTGGGGGGTTAGGTCATGGGGTATTTTTATAGAGGAGATTATTACCAACGCAGCGATACCTAATTTAATTTGTATACTTTTTTTTACATTATTTTAGTTTTTTGGGGTGCCTCAAGTCTGAGAAACAGTTTTTTTATCCAATGTCAGTGGCTAAATTGGGATATAAATTTAGTACTCCATGGAAGTGTGATACTCCCTGAAGCAACCGTCAATGCAGAGGCCCGGATGATCGGGGCACGTGTTGCACTGAGTAGTGGTATCCCCCTCCTGCGACACACTCTGCACTTTTTTTGGGTTCATCCCTTCTTTCCAGTATGGGCGCCTCCAGTTCCCGAGGTACTCCGGCCTGCTCTTTCCCGGTCCGAAAAGATCAGGGCCTTGAGGACTGCCTCATAGAACTTAAGGAATGTCCCTGTGTTGCCAGCGCTTCAGGATAGTACAAAAGAGTTGTACAAGGCAACCTGCACCAAGTAGACCGCAACTTTTTTGTACCATGCCCGGGTTTTGCGCATGGCGTTATATGGCTTGAGGACTTGATCAGAGAGATCAACTCCTCCCATATACCGATTGTAGTCGACGATACAATCGGGCTTGAGGACCGTTGCCGCGGTACCTTGCACAGGGACAGGGGTGATGCCGTTACCATGAATTGTGGACAGTACAAGGACATCCCTCTTGTCCTTATATCTGACCAGCAACAGGTTTTCACTGGTAAGGGCACGTGTCGCACCCCTGGGGATAGGTACCTGGAGGGGGTGGGCAGGGAGGCCGCGTTGATTTTTCCGCACGGTCCCACAAGCGGACGTGGATCTGGCGGCAAGGGACTGGAACAAGGGGATACTAGTATAAAAGTTATCCACGTAAAGGTGGTAACCCTTATCTAGCAGTGGGTACATAAGGTCCCACACAAGTTTCCCGCTAAAACCCAGAGTGGGGGGACATTCTGGGGGTTGAATACAGGAATCTCACCCCTCGTATACACGAAATTTGTAAGTGTACCCTGAGGTACTCTCACAAAGTTTGTATAGCTTCACGCCATACCTCGCCCGCTTGGAGGGCATATACTGGCGGAAAATGAGTCTCCCCTTGAACGCAATGAGAGACTCATCAACCGCGACCTCCCTTCCAGGTACATAGGCCTGTACAAATTTGTCCCCAAAATGATCGATGACCGGCCGTATTTTATACAGACGGTCATAGGCAGGATCACCTTGGGGGGGACATGCTGCATTATCTGAATAATGCAGACATTTCCGGATGGCCTCAAACCGGGAGCGTGTCATGACCGTACTGTAAAGTTTGGCCTGGTAGAGGACGTCTCCACTCCAGTAATGCCTGACACTAGGTTTCTTGACCAGGCCCATATGCAGCACGAGGCCCCAAAATGTCCTCATTTCGGCTGCACTGACCGGCGTCCAGCCACCGGGCCTGGCCAAAAAGGAGCCCGGGTGTTGAGCAACGAACTGTTGGGCGTACAGGTTTGTCTGCTCCACCATCAGATTTACCAGTGGGTCACTGAAAAAATGACAAAAAAAGTCATATTCTGTGTAGCCCACTGTGGAAATCTGGATTCCTGATTGGCCTACAAAATCACGGGCTTGTATCGCTCTGGGCTACACCAGACAGGTTCACCGGCAGGGTGCTCCGGTGGATTTAACTGTTGGGTCGGAAAACTAGTACGAGCCCCAGAGCTGCTCGTACTAGTGTGGGCCACAGGGTCCCTAGCATGGCGGCGTCTCCGCCGCCTTGGGGGCTCATCATCATCGCTAGATGATGAGGAGGACACGGATGACAACAGGAAAGTGGGGTCATCCTCATCCTCACTGGGACTCTCGGAGTCGGAGGCAAGCTGGGCATATGCCTCCTCGGCCGAGAACGTCCGGCGGGCCATAGGGGAGTGTGTGTCTGCGTGTGTATGTGCGTATGTGTAAATCTTTATTTGGTGTGCGTGTGTGTGGGGGCACGGGTGTTCGCGGACTTATCCCTAAAACAAAAAAAAAAAGACTAACTAAAAAAAGGGGGGAAAATGTGATAAAAAAGTAAAAAAATAAATAAAAACCGCTGATCAACAGTCCGAAGTTGATCAGCGGTGGGGTGTGCGATGCGCTAACAGTGGCTGGACGCTAAGAGTGCCGGCCACAGTCAGCGTATGCACAAAAAAAAAGCAGCAGCACCCCTGGGGTCTAGGGTCACACAGCTGTGCTGTGGACCCCAGACAACCTACTTAGGGTGATGCAACAAAACTTTTTTTTTACCACTAACTTTCCCTTTTATATCCCTGCCTAGCCCAACCTTTCCCTATACTTTCCCTAATTACCTTGTGATAAAGATGGGGGTGCTGGGGCACAGATCGGGTCCTGGGGGCAAGGATGAGTGCTGGGGCACAGATCAGACACGTGCAGGCAGCCCTCTCTCCTCGTGCTCCGGACACAAAAGGAGGAGGAGAGGAGCGCTGCTATTATTTGAAACTGGCGCCGGCTCGCCCACCAACCAATCAGAAGCGATCCTGAGAGGTGATGTCACCATCACCACTCAGGATCGCAGGATGGTGATTGGTGGGGTAAAATCACACCACCGATCACCATCCTGTTCCGGGTTATCGGGTCCTCAGAGACCCAAATAACCCGGAAACGCAGAAAACCGCAGGTCTGAATTGACCTGCGGTTTTCTGCGATCGCATACACGGGAGGGGGGGGTCACAGGATTCCCCGGCGCATTTGCCCTAGGTGCCTGCTGATTTGAGCAGGCATCGGGTTCCGATCACCGCACGCCGCGTGGCGGTGATCGAAAATACACAGGGGGGAAAAGGCACGCCCTGTGTCCTTAAAGAGGACCTTTCACCTTGAAAAACATTGTGAACTAAGTATGCTGCCATGGAGAGCGGCGCCCGGGGATCTCACTGCACTTACTATTATCCCTGGGCACCGCTCCGTTCTCCCGTTATCCCCTCCAGTATCTTTACTCACTAAGTTATAGTAGGCGGTGTCTGCCCTTGTCCTGTGGGCGTCTCCCCCTCCTAGGCTGCAGCGCTGGCAAATCGCAGCGCACAGCTCACAGCCTGGGAGTTTTTTCTCTCCCAAGAAAAAGAACGTTCACATGGCTTCTTAGAGAATCACTGCAGTATTCTGTCACGTCGTGGATCCCAAATAGTGTTGATCGCGAATATTCTAATTGTGAACTTTTATCTCGTATATTGGCACTTTGAGAAATTGCGAATATCTAGAATATAGTGCTATATATTCGTAATCGCGAATATTCTAGATTTTTTTCATCAGTACCCATGATCCCTCACTGCTTCTTGCTTGTGGGCCAATGAGAAGGCTTCAATATCTTTGACTTTAGAAGTAGTGTTGATCGCAAATTTTCGTATCGCAAATTTTCCGATTGTCAATTTTCGCAATCAAGAAAATAATGACTAGAGTTCACGAATTCCTGAATTCGCAAATATATGACGAATATTCACAAAATATTTGCGAATTCAAATATTGCCCCTGCCGCTCATCACAGATCCCAAACTATTCAAATAACGCCTTTGCTTTATTAGTAACGAAATGGCTCAGGTCCTTTCCTCCAAAAACTAGGTTTTTACCCTCTAATCTTTTAATTTCCTTTTACTTTGCAGGTTTGGTTTTTTAATTTTTATTCATATTTTCCTTAACAGCCTAAGTAATACGTTAGTCCGAAAAAGCCAATCCTACGTTTGTTTCTGACAGATACCAAATGTGTCTCTTAGCAACTGTAAGAGCACTTTTTTTAGCACAAGATGATGTATTTGGCTCGTTGGTCTAGGGGTATGATTCTCGCTTTGGGTGCGAGAGGTCCCGGGTTCAAATCCCGGACGAGCCCTTAACTTCCTTGTCTCGAAGCCTAGCTTTCTTCCTTTGCTCACCTATTACCCATTTTACAGTTTTAAGCCTGCCTCTTTTGGCATTTGCTACTTTACAAAAGCCAGAAAAATCGTCTCCTCTTTAAGACGTTAACCGAGAGTAGTTTTGTTGGTGTAGCGGTGTGGTTCTTTCTTTAGGTGTGGGATGTTCTGTCTTCTAATCCCACGTGATCCCTTATAGCTGTACTTTCCAATTCCCTTGCCATCGTTATCTGCACAAGAGCGTTGCACCTGACCTTTACCAGAGCAGCGTGTTTTTCAAGGTGAAAGGTCCTCTTTAAGTACCAGGACATAAGGGCGTACCTGTACGCCCTATGTCCGGAAGAGGTTAAACTTGTCTAATATGGACATATGTAACGCCCCAGAGGTGCATTACCACTTCTGCACACTGCTATCATCTCTAATGGGCTAGTGTAATGTCATTTTGTGTATTTATTTCCAGGTCCTGTACAATGTGCATTCATAATCTTATGTAACTGTTCAATTGTAATATGCCTGATTCAACAGCAGGTGGCAGCAAACACAGCAGAGCTATCTCACGGAGCTTTTCCTTCCATTCTAACACCCCCCTCTGTGGTGCGGTGGGAGTGTCCCACTTGCTGCAGGGAGGGTGGATTTTAGGGTTAGTCTAGTTTACCCCCTGCCAGGGGAGGGTGTGCAGAAGTTGCACGTCCCTGCTGGACGTGCCTTACCAAAACAACTAGAGCACCTTCAGCTCTGCTGGACATAGAGGCCACAGCTTGAAGCCTCAGAAGCCAGGAAAAAAAGGTTTTCCCTGGACAAAGCTAGAGACAGACCATATTACAAGTTGAAGTACAGCCTAAGGCTACTTTCACACTGCCGTTTCTGGGTCCGCCTGTGAGATCCGTTTCAAGGCTCTCACAAGCGGCCCAAACGGATCAGTTTAGCCCCAATGCATTCTGAATAGATGCGGATCCATTCAGAATGCATCAGTTTGGCTCCGTTCCGCCTCCATTCCGCTTGCAGCATTTTGGTGTCCGCCTGGCGGTGCGGAGCCAAACGGATCTGTCCTGACTTACAATGTAAGTCAATGGGGACGGATCCATTTACATTGACACAATATTGGTGCAATTGTAAACTGATCCGTCCCCCATTGACTTTCAATGTAAAGTCAGGACGGATCCATTTGACTTAGACTTAGACTTTTGTTGACTAAGTTATGCAGACGGATCCGTACTGAACGGATACCATCGTTTGCATTTATAGGTGCTGATCCGTCTGTCCAGATACCAGATGGATCCACACCTAACGCAGGTGTGAAAGTAGCCTAAAGAGGAAGCTGAGTTCCATAGCCAGTCTGTTAGCACAGCAGAGCCAGAGAGGAACAGACGTAGCAGAGAGGAGTTTGCCTGCCACAGTTAATGCCAAAGCCTGCTGGAAACCGAGACAGAGCCTGTAAATTGTTTGGAGAAAAGTTTATTCAAGTAAGGCCTCCTGCACACGAACATAGATGTCCCATTGCCGTATTGCGGACCGCATATGCGGATCCGTAATACACAGGCACCATTCCGTGTGCATTCCGCATCACGAATGCGGACCTATTGACTTGAATGGGTCCGAAAATCCAGAGGTGTGGAATGGTGCGGAACGGAACGCTACGGAAGCACTGCAGAGTGTTTCTGTGGGGTTTCGTCCTGTACTTCCGTTCTGCAAAAAGATAGGACATGTTCTATCTTTTTGCGGAAAGGGCGGATCACGGACCCATTAAAGTGAATGGGTCCGCCCTCCGCTGCGGCTGCCTTACGGTCGGTGTTCGTGCAAATCGCGGGCCGCAGCACAGCTACGGGGCGCACACGTTCGTGTGCAGGAGGCCTAAAGCTGTTATTGAACTTCATTACAAGGTCTGGACTTGTTATTTCTTCAAATATCTCAACTTATATTCCCCCTATTGCTCTGCTTCGGACGACAAAGCCTGGGTTTCAGCGTATCCAGGTAGGAGCATTGTGACACGTGCACAAAATGTTAAGGGACATTATAGGCTACCCTACACTACTCTGGCATTCCTACACCTGGGTACCATCCAACACTACATCACTAAAAGGGGTCCTGTGCCCTTGTTGCCTCACTGCAACTGGCGTCACGACAAACATTTACTTTAAGGGACGCATGACCGTTGCCCGTGCGTCGCACATGATCAATGGACTGCAAGGCAGCGTTGTGCACTACACGTAACTGTGCAAGTGGAATCTGTGTGCCGCCACAGCAACCTAAATTTTAGGTTTTTGAAGAGATGTTCTTTTGTACCTATGTGACCTTTCCCATAAGATTGCTCTTCTCTGCTTTCTGATGGGAACTTGTATTGTAACGAACTAATCCCCTGAGGAGGGGACAGAGGGAATAAAACATTTAATTGAATCTAGTTAGAAAAAAATGGCGCACAAAGGGACTAAACAAAATAACATATAAGACAAGCCCATGTGGGCCTAGACAATTACAAGGCGGTATCAGTATGAATAAAAAGGAACGCTCTCACCCGTTATGGTCAAGATGGATGGGGCTCATCAAAAGGGTGCCATGTCAGAATACCGTGGAGTGCATCTTCCAATTCTGTGTTGTTACAATTAATGGAAACTAGAGGTGGGACGAATCAAATTTTTTTCGAATCCGAATCCGAAAAGGTTCTCGAATATATCGAATCTTTCGAATCTCGAATCCTACGAATCCTGTACATAATTGTGTGAACGGTGTAAGAAACAAAGTCAGACCGCGTCAGTTTGTCTGAACCTCCACCTCCCAGTCACGGTCGCACCCTATATGACCGCGATGACCCCTGCTATGACCCCTGCTCCTATCACTACAGAACATACAGGGTAAAACAGCCCCATACCTCTTACATCCAGTGACGTCTCTTGTAGATGTTCTCTTTCCTCATCTTCTCCTATCAGACCTTCAGACCAGATCACCATTTTTCAGCCATTTTTCGTCTCTGCAGCTTGACAAAAAAAAATCTTAGTTTACTACTTTTCCATCATCCTCCCATCTTTTGGACAAATCATCCTAACACCCCCAATACTGTGCCGCTGTGCTTTCCAATACTATACTGCAGAAACAGATAATACCCCTGATAATACTAGTACCACACAGAGCCCCCCATATAAAATACCTCTTCTTTGTGGCCTCAGTAGATGCCCCCATAGTGCCCCCCAATAATGTGCCAATAAGAAGTGGCCCCACAGTGCCACCCAATAATGTGCCAGTAAGTGTCCCCATAGATGCCCCCCTAATCATGTGCCAGTATCAAGTGCGGAGGGCCTCTCTCCTCCCCCCCATGTGCCAGTATCATAGTGCCATCTCCCCCCTAATGTGCCAGTATCATAGTGCCACCTCCCCCCATAATGTGCCCGTATCATAGTGCCTCCCCCCAATGTGCCAGTAGTATTATAGTGCCTCTCACCTCTCCCCCTGGCATCCACAGATCCCCCATCCCATAACAGTGCCATCCACAGACCCCCCCATCCTATAACAGTGCCATCCACAGGACCCCCCCACCCCATAACAGCGCCATCCACAGACCCCCCCACCCCATAACAGTGCCATCCACAGACCCCCCCATCCTATAACAGTGCCATCCACAGTGCCATCTGTAGTATAACATTCAATGAATCTTACTCACAGGGCTACTGATATCGTAATGCAGGCCGGCCGGGCAGACGAGCGGCAGCGTAACTGACTGACGTCACCTGCCTGCGCCGCTTGCTTCATTCATAAAGCAGGCGGCGCAGGCAGGTGACGTCAGTCAGTCACTGCCGCTCGTCTGCCCGGCCGGCCTGCATTACGATATCAGTAGCCCTGTGAGTAAGATTCATTGAATGTTATACTACAGACAGAGGGGGCAGCATGATTATTAATCAGAATTACACATTTTATAACTGTACTGGAGCGGAGGGGCCAGAGCACAGTGAACGCACCGGCCCCCAGCTCCTCCTCCCAGTCCCTCCCACCGGGATTCGTCGGATTCGTTTCAGGCAAATTACGTCGGGATTCGAGTCCACAAATCCCACAAATCCAGCAAGATTAGAGGGATTCGTGGATTCGACGAATCCCCCGCCCCATCTCTACTGGAAACCATACAAAAATGATGCCAAAAAAAAAGAAATTGCTGCAATAGTAGGCAGGGGTCAGAAATAAATTCCCTAGTGAGACCCTAGTGCAGGGAAGGGGCTATTGATACCCTGCCTACCTATACGGAGTGCTTGCCCCACAAGGAGCGACCCAGTCCGGATACCTGTCCCTAGTGAAGGCCGGTATCCCTAATGTACCCTAAAAAAATTCCCGACGTGTCACGTTTCATTACAAAAAACTCATCAGGGGAAGTATGCATTTAAGGGTGGCAGGCAAACCAAGCCTGCAATTAAAGGGAAAATAACAAAAATGGCAACAATTCAAGCCGTGAGACTAAAAACACTGAGCTAGGCCAATAAGGCCAGTGTGGCTCAGAAAAAGCACTGAGATGGGCCAATGGGACCAATCAGGCTCAGAAGCAATGACCGGGCCAGTGGGACCAGACAAAAAATGTATACACAGATGGACCTAAAATGCCGGAATGCCAGTGGGCTATGTCAGCATAATGTTATATAGCATGTGGCATAACAAGGTCAAACCGGATTCCAAAAAAGTTGGGACACTAAACAAATTGTGAATAAAAACTGAATGCAATGATGTGGAGATGGCAAATGTCAATATTTTATTTGTAATAGAACGTAGATGACAGATCAAACGTTTAATCCGAGTAAATGTATCATTTTAAAGGAAAAATACGTTGATTCCAATTTTCACGGTGTCAACAAATCCCCAAAAAGTTGGGACAAGTAGCGATAAGAGGCTGGAAAAAGTAAATTTGAGCATAACGAAGAGCTGGAAGACCAATTAACACTAATTAGGTCAATTGGCAACATGATTGGGTATAAAAAGAGCTTCTCAGAGTGGCAGTGTCTCTCAGAAGCCAAGATGGGTAGAGGATCACCAATTCCCACAATGTTGCGCAGAAAGATAGTGGAGCAATATCAGAAAGGTGTTACCCAGCGAAAAATTGCAAAGACTTTGCATCTATCATCATCAACTGTGCATAACATCATCCGAAGATTCAGAGAATCTGGAACAATCTCTGTGCGTAAGGGTCAAGGCCATAAAACCATACTGGATGCCCGTGATCTCCGGGCCCTTAAACGACACTATACCACAAACAGGAATGCTACTGTAAAGGAAATCACAGAATGGGCTCAGGAATACTTCCAGAAACCATTGTCAGTGAACACAATCCACCGTGCCATCCGCCGTTGCCAGCTGAAACTCTACAGTGCAAAGAAGAAGCCATTTCTAAGCAAGATCCACAAGCTCAGGCGTTTTCACTGGGCCAGGGATCATTTAAAATGGAGTGTGGCAAAATGGAAGACTGTTCTGTGGTCAGACGAGTCACGATTCAAAGTTCTTTTTGGAAATCTGGGACGCCATGTCATCCGGACCAAAGAGGACAAGGACAACCCAAGTTGTTATCAACGCTCAGTTCAGAAGCCTGCATCTCTGATGGTATGGGGTTGCATGAGTGCGTGTGGCATGGGCAGCTTGCATGTCTGGAAAGGCACCATCAATGCAGAAAAATATATTCAGGTTCTAGAACAACATATGCTCCCATCCAGACGTCATCTCTTTCAGGGAAAACCCTGCATTTTTCCACAAGATAATGCCAGACCACATTCTGCATCAATCACAACATCATGGCTGCGTAGGAGAAGGATCCGGGTACTGAAATGGCCAGTCTGCAGTCCAGATCTTTCACCTATAGAGAACATTTGGCGCATCATAAAGAGGAAGGTGCAACAAAGAAGGCCCAAGACGATTGAACAGTTAGAGGCCTGTATTAGACAAGAATAGGAGAGCATTCCTATTTCTAAACTTGAGAAACTGGTCTCCTCGGTCCCCAGACGTCTGTTGAGTGTTGTAAGAAGAAGGGGAGATGCCACACAGTGGTGAAAATGGCCTTGTCCCAACTTTTTGGGGATTTGTTGACACCATGAAATTCTGATTCAACATATTTTTCCCTTAAAATGGTACATTTTCTCAGTTTAAACTTTTGTTCCGTGATTTATGTTCTATTCTGAATAAAATATTAGAAGTTGGCACCTCCACATCATTGCATTCAGTTTTTATTCACGATTTGTATAGTGTCCCAACTTTTTTGGAATCCGGTTTGTAATTCAGGGCTGTCAGCTATATAACATTATGCTGACATAGCCCACTGGCATGCCTGCATTTTAGGTCCGTCTGTGTATACATTTTTTGCCTGGTCCTACTGGCCCTCACTAGGGAATTTATTCCTGACCCCTGCCTACTATTGCAGCAATTTCTTCTTTTTTGGCATCATTTTTGTATGGTTTCCAGTAATTGCAACAACACAGAATTGGAAGACGCACTCCACGGTATCCTGACATGGCACCCTTTTGATGAGCCCCATTCATCTTGACCATAACGGGTGAGAGCGTTCCTTTTTATTCATACTGGTACCGCCTTGTAATTGTCTAGGCTCACATGGGCTTGTCTTATATGTTATTTTGTTTAGTCCCTTTGTGCGCCATTTTTTTCTAACTAAATTCAATTAAATGCTAAGTTTTATTCCCTCTGTCCCCTCCTCAGGGGATTAGTTCGTTGCTTTTGACTTCTGGGAGTATTTTGGACAAGCCTTTACTTAGCTTGACCACTCTGTACTTATTTTTCAATGAACTTGTATTGTAACATAAGACAATAAATGGGAAAAAAATAAGATTCTTGCTGTAAGTCGACATTGTCACTAGATGGCAGTGTTGCTTCAGGGAAATAAATACCATGATATTGTTAATATACAAGGTTGTCTATTTGGTATCCACCGATCAGGGCATATATTATTAGTGACACTGAAGTTCATGGATGCAGAACCTATACAGATCCCTGCCCTTGTACACAAAACCCACATTTGGTTCTCGATCAACGGCAAAAATTAATTGTACGGTATCCACTAGATATTTTCTTTACTCTACGTTTTTCTCTGTATAATTATTGTCTTTTCTTTATTTGAGTCTCTTACACAGTACGAATAATTCCCATGTACATATTTCACTGCCAGTCAACTTCAAAAGACCGCATTACAATGCCGAGCTGCAAGTAACTCATTAGGAAATTCTAATTCCCTATTGTTGCCCTGACGATCCCTGTCTTGTAGTATGACTGACTGCTTATGTACGCCCAAAACTGCCAGTTCTCTGAGGCCAAAACTGCCTTCCTTCACTTCACATATACAGTCGTGGCCAAAAGTTTTGAGAATGACACAAATATTAGTTTTCACAAAGTTTGCTGCTAAACTGCTTTTAGATCTTTGTTTCAGTTGTTTCTGTGATGTAGTGAAATATAATTACACATACGTTTCAAAGGCTTTTATCGACAATTACATGACATTTATGCAAAGAGTCAGTATTTGCAGTGTTGGCCCTTCTTTTTTAGGACCTCTGCAATTCGACTGGGCATGCTCTCAATCAACTTCTGGCCCAATTCCTGACTGATAGCAACCCATTCTTTCATAATCACTTCTTGGAGTTTGTCAGAATTAGTGGGTTTTTGTTTGTCCACCCGTCTCTTGAGGATTGACCACAAGTTCTCAATGGGATTAAGATCTGGGGAGTTTCCAGGCCATGGACCCAAAATGTCAACGTTTTGGTCCCCGAGCCACTTAGTTATCACTTTTGCCTTATGGCTCGGTGCTCCATCGTGCCGGAAAATGCATTGTTCTTCACCAAACTGTTGTTGGATTGTTGGAAGAAGTTGCTGTTGGAGGGTGTTTTGGTACCATTCTTTATTCATGGCTGTGTTTTTGGGCAAAATTGTGAGTGAGCCCACTCCCTTGGATGAGAAGCAACCCCACACATGAATGGTCTCAGGATGCTTTACTGTTGGCATGACACAGGACTGATGGTAGCGCTCACCTTTTCTTCTCCGGACAAGCCTTTTTCCAGATGCCCCAAACAATCGGAAAGAGGCTTCATCGGAGAATATGACTTTGCCCCAGTCCTCAGCAGTCCATTCACCATACTTTCTGCAGAAGATCAATCTGTCCCTGATGTTTTTTTTGGAGAGAAGTGGCTTCTTTTGCTGCCCTTCTTGACACCAGGCCATCTTCCAAAAGTCTTCGCCTCACTGTGCGTGCAGATGCGCTCACACCTGCTTGCTGCCATTCCTGAGCAAGCTCTGCACTGGTGGCACTCCGATCCCGCAGCTGAATCCTCTTTAGGAGACGATCCTGGCGCTTGCTGGACTTTCTTGCACGCCCTGAAGCCTTCTTAACAAGAATTGAACCTCTTTCCTTGAAGTTCTTGATGATCCTATAAATTGTTGATTGAGGTGCAATCTTAGTAGCGACAATATCCTTGCCTGTGAAGCCATTTTTATGCAACGCAATGATGGCTGCACGCGTTTCTTTGCAGGTCACCATGGTTAACAATGGAAGAACAATGATTTCAAGCATCACTCTCCTTTTAACATGTCAAGTCTGCCATTTTAACCCAATCAGCCTGACATAATGATCTCCAGCCTTGTGCTCGTCAACATTCTCACCTGAGTTAACAAGACGATTACTGAAATGATCTCAGCAGGTCCTTTAATGACAGCAATGAAATGCAGTGGAAAGTTTTTTTTTGGGATTAAGTTAATTTTCATGGCGATGAAGGACTATGCAATTCATCTGATCACACTTCATAGCATTCTGGAGTATATGCAAATTGCTATTATAAAAACTTAAGCAGCAACTTTTCCAATTTCCAATATTTATGTAATTCTCAAAACTTTTGGCCACGACTGTACACTTGCTGTAGTCAGCTGCTTCCTACCAGCCAATCAGAATGGATTACTGAGAGACACGCCTCCTCACTCTGAAGCCTAATGCAAGCATGCAGTGTGGTGGACCGCCCCTCTGTCTTCTGTTTATACTAAAAGAAGGACAGACAAGCTCTAGCAATGATCTTTAAAGTGACCAGTGGAAAGGGACAGGGAATATTAATGAAAGCTGTTATTATAATGTAATTACAGATCTTTTGGCAAACATTGACAGTTTCACTGTATACATGGTATACAATACATATCTAGATCTAATAAACTAGCAAATAAAAAAATAAAAAAACATATGACATTTACACTTCAAGTCTAAGTTGTGAGGTGCGGCCTCCGTGTATCAGATGTGTTTTTCCTGAACATCCCATAGACGCTTGTTTGGATTCAGGTCTGAGCAATGTGGAGGCCACGTCATCATCACCTTAAACTCTGCAATGTTCCTTAAACAATTTTTTCTAGTGTGGAACGGGTATTATCCTGATGACACTGGAATGTCACTGGCATGAAAAGGGGAACTTGTCATAGTAATATCGACATAAATGATAGGACCCAAGGTTTACCGGAAGAACATTGCCTCCACTTGGCTTCAACCTATAACGCACACAGCTTTTTTGGTGTTTTATTTTTTTTACGTGGTATCGAGTATCGCAATACTTTTCTATGGTATCGAAATCGAATCAAAATTTTGGTATCGTGACAACCCTAGTAGGTGGAGACCAGCACTATGACCTGATGAGTAGCAGGTGCCTGATCAGGAGAGGTAGGCGATTTCTTTCAATTATAGTACTGAGCATGGAGGTCTGATCTGAGCATGGGGGGTCCTGATCTCAGCATGGAGGGTCTGATATGAGCATGGGGGATCTTATCTGAGCAATTGGGGATATGATCTGAGCATGGGAGTCTGATCTGAGCATGGGGGGTCTAATCTGAGTATGAGGGATCAGATTTGAGCATGGCAGGGCCGATTTGAGCATGAGGGGTCTGATCTGAGCACGGGGGGGGCGGGGGTTTGATCTAAGCACGGGGGGGGGGGGGGGCTGACACTGGGAGTCTGATTTGTGTTGTCTGATCTGAGCATTGGGTGTCTTATTTTGGGGGTCTGATTTGGAGTTCTGATGAGGATTGGGGATCTTATCTGAGGTCAGATGAGCATTGGGGGTCTGATGAAAAAAAAATATTTTCTTCTCTGCTAATGAAAAATAAGAAAAAACCCTCAGATCAGATGAAAAATATATATTTTTTCTTATTTTTCTCCACTAAAATCTAGGTGCATCTTATAGGGCAAAAAATACGGTGACTTGTGTGTAAATGTATAGCTTGTGGCTCCTGGTAGTCATACTTTTTTTTTTCTGGCTCTTTGTGTCTGTAAGGTTGGCCACCCCTGCTCTACATTCTAGGAATGCCCCATATGACCTACCTTTTGGAGATGCTCTGACCCAGACATCTAACCATCACAATCAATTAATCTAGTCTCTCACATCCTTCCAGCCTCCTGCACATGACCATATCCATTTTGCGTTCTACAAATCGCAGATATGCAAAATACGGATGCAGTCTATGTGCATCCTGCAATTTTCGCAAAACCTACTGTAAAAAAAAAAACTGACAAGAATAGAATAGGTTCTATAATTTGCAGTCTGGCTGCAGGATGCGGATTGCACACGGATGACATCCAAGTGCTGTCCGTTCTTTGTGGGGGGCTTTTGAGCACATGTGCGATATGCAAAAGATGTGGATCGGACACGGACCAAAAATATGGTTACGTGCATGAGGCCTTACTCTTGACCATTTTTCCTGCTTCCGACACTCTTCACCAGTCAGTGGATCAAATGTTAGGGCTGTTCATTTTCATATTTTTTGTAATGGTCTTAAATCAGCCTGTGGTACAGCCTTGAGCAGCACTCACAATACTGCAGGCATCAGATCTGGACCTCACACTTTGCTAATTTATTGAAAAGAAAATGCTAAAATCTAGCATTGAAATTATTATTCAGACTCTTACTCGTAGTTGAAGCACCTTTGGAAGTGATTACAGCCTCCAGACTTTTTGGATATAATGCCACAAGGTATACACACCTGGATTTGGGGATTTTCTGCCATTCTTTTCTCACATTCTGTCAGGTTGGATGTGGATGTCGGTGGGCAGCCATTTTCAGGTCTCTTCAAAGATATTCAATTGGTTTCAAATAAGGGTCTAGCTGGGCCACTCAAGGACATTCAAAGAGTTGTCCCTAAGCAACTCCTGTGTTGTCTTGGCTGTGTGCATAGGGTCATGGTCTTCTTGAAAGCTGAAGCTTCAGCTCAGTGTGTGGTCCAGACCACTTTGGATGAGGTTTTCATTAAAGGGATTCTGTCACCTGGATTTTAGTGACAAAGCTTTTAACATCAATTCATCACATCAGTCTGCTCGTTTTGTATTAAAATATACTAGTATTACTGCCCTAAGTGTTGTCCTTTTGTCTAGACAATCGCTTTTATTAATATGGTAATTTCCTGAGTAAGGAGCCCAAGGGGCTGTCCCTTCGGCCGTCGGAGCCCAGATGCGCCCCTTCTCCTGGCGCATGTGCAGTGCGTCCTGTGAGGCAGATTCCAGGCGCTGACATGTGTATCCACGGAATGCGTTCGCTGAGCCATAAGCTCGCGCATGCTCCTTGGATACACATGTCAGCGCCTGGAATCTGCCTCACAGGACTGTATTACTTAGTTTAGTTGGGTGAGGCGGCCAGCTCTAGGAAGAGTCCTAGTTGTTCCAAACTTCTTCCATTTTTTTTGTACCCTTTATAGATCTGTGCCTCTACACAATCCTATCTCTGAGCTCTTCAGGAAGTTCTTACCTCCTCACGGCTTGGTTTTTGCTCTGATATGCATTGTCAGCTATGTCTTTCCAAATTATGTCCAACTGAATTTACCACACGTGGATTCCAGTTAAGGTGTAGAAACATCTCAAAGATAATCAAAAGAAATGGGAGAACCCCAGAGCTAAATTGCAAGTGTCCTAGCAGAGGATCTGAATACTTATGTCCATGTGAAATTTTTGTTTTTCCTTTTTTTAATAAATTTGCAAACATTTCTAAAATTCGCTTTTCACTTTGTTATTATCGGGTATTGAATGCAGATTTTTAATTTTAGCACAAGAACGCAACATAACAAAATGTAAAAGAAGTGAAAGGGTCTGAAGATTTTCTGAATGCATTGTAAATACTGCCATATTTAGTAGTAAAAGCCTTGCTGTAGGGGCACTCTATTACAGATCCCGCCTGCAGTGTCCCACTCAGTGATGGTTGTGGGCACTTTAAACTTTTGTATATGCTTATTGAATGTATTTCTGTATATACCTGTAATTCCTATTAACAGGCTGTTAGAGGTCATTACATCTAGTTGCCCCAAGGTGGTGCTGGCACTACTTATATATTTTGCATTGCATACCCCTGTTTTTGACTATACACTAGGAAATTTTGTTCCATGGATAACAGATTAAGGGGGTATATTATTGAGCATTATTAAGATGGGTGTGCTGACAGGGTGATGCATGACTGTGTTATGTCCCTGCTAATTTATACTTGTGTTTCGCATAATATGTCATTTTTTAATTGAGATATGAATAAAATTGATCTTTTTATTGGATATTAGTGTGGTTGCACTCCATTTTCGTTGTGTAGTTTCATGTATTGAGGGAGTGTACCTCATGTGATTTAATTATATATATATATAGTCTGGGATTTGCTAAAAGAAAGTGGTGGTTGTTGTGTGTGAGTGTTAGAGGAGAGTTGGTTGGGAGAAGAGCCGAACCAGTCTAGTCCACCATATAGCTGCCATTTTAGCCTCTTGGCTCTGGCCAGGTCAAGGGAGCACATAGAACGAGAACTGTATTACAGCAGCACAGCACAGACCCGTAAGTCTATGTCTGGTATAGAGAAAGTCTAGCGGAGATTAGAGCTAACTTAGCCAATGGACTTCACAAGCACCAGTGACCAGGAGGAACCTAAAAGTACCTGGACACAACCAGATAATTAATGCACAAAATTATCCTTTACCACATGCCTCTATGGACATAGTGGACCGTAATTCTTCAGTGAGCATCCTTTCCAAAGAATGGAGCAGAAGACTGATGCCTGCCATTAGGGAGCCACCCTGTGGATTGCTACTGACCAGTAAGAGTTATTATATCCAGTACCTGAGTGCTAGAGCATGGACAAATTATAGACAGATATAGAAAGAAGGAAAACTCCTCACATAACCATTGCCAAGCCTGTTATAAGGAATACAGCTGAACCAATATTTATATTATTGCTTTACCATATAAATGAACTGTACTGACTACCTGAAGATAAAGAATTGCTCCAGTAAAGTTCAACTGTTTTGCTATAACTGACTCCTCATCTTTTCCACCACCAACCTTTGCACCTAACGGTGCTGGCGTCACGTCCCAGCCTCCAAAGCACCCTAACCACCATCAAGGGCACCTCAACTACCATCTGGCTGGTGATCCCTGTAATAGAGAGTGCCCCGGAGGATTTAGTGCTGTCTTCCCCTTCACTGCACGCCGACCCAGGGAGGCTCTGGTAACCGTGAGAACAAACAACTACTACTCACATCAGCCCACCGTAGCCTCACGTGTTGCTCCTGCGGACCCGGTCGCTGCACCGCCTATGGCTTGCACTGCAGCTGCTATTGTTATTCGGCCTATTGAGGCTTCAGAAGAACATTTTTGAGAACCCCTGGTTTAAAAGATACAACCCAATCATTTAAAGGGAAAATGTCATCAGTAAATGACCTATTGTTTAAATCAAGTTTTTATATTAAAACATTTTTAAACAATTTTGGTGGTTATTTTTAATTTTCCATGTCACTATAGTTAAAAAAAAATCTAAAAATTAAGCCTAATAATAGCTGCCACTTCTGTATAGATCACTTTTCTGCAGTCATCCCCTTTTCTTCACAGGCAGGATTACAATACCATAACATATATCACCTACATATAGATCAGGGATGCTCAACCTGTGGCCCTCCAGCTGTTGTAAAACTACAACTCCCACCATCCCCTGCTCCAGGCTGATATCTGTAGACTGTCTAGGACTGCTGGGAGTTGTAGTTTTTCAACAGCTGGAGGGGTTGAGCATGCCTGATATAGATAATACAGGATCCACCATTCACAATAGGCGATATCACAGCTTATCTTCTCCATCCTGACCTCTGCACAGGTCACAGAGCATGCCTGGAAAACTATCCCATAGAAGTCAATGAAGTCCCCTCCTGACCATTGTGTCTACAGCAAACGGTGGCTGCTGTAAAGCATATCTCTAAGGCAAGAACTACAAGACGACACTTGTTGCGAGACCAAAAAAATCACGTAACCAAAAAGGGTACAACTACACTGCCACATGTGTTGTGCGGCATTTTATATAATGATAGTCAACGGTGTTGCACTGCGACATACGACATGCTTCGACCGAGGCACGACAGTAGCACAAAAATCCGACTTGGATTAGTCGTTTCGACACAATTGACTATCATTATAAAAAACGTTGCGCGACTTTTCTGCAACAAGAAGTCCAGCAACATGTCACCGTGTAGCCCTAGCCCAAATGCTGTTAACAACAGCTCAGGTAAGATGGCTGCCACCCATAAAAATCAACCTACAATCAGAAAATAAAAACAGATTGGAAAAAAATATATATTGGTCACTATCTGGTTTAACTGGCAGAAAAAAATTGATAGGTGACACATTCCCTTAGATTTGGTACATCTTAAACCAGTCATGGTGCCATCTTTACCATCTCCGGTTTGAGGAAGGATGAGCACTATTATACTTTGCGCTTCAGGCAGCAGAAATTAAAGCAAAAAGCAGGTAGATACAGTTGCAAGAAAAAGTATGTGAATGATATGGATTTCTGCACAAATTAGTCATAAAATGTGATCTGATCTTCATCTAAGTCACAACAATAGACAATCACAGTCTGCTTAAACTAATAACACACAAAGAATTAAATGTTACCATGTTTTTATTGAACACACCATATAAACATTCACAGTGCAGGTGGAAAAAGTATATGAACCCCTAGACTAATGACATCTCCAAGAGCTTATTGGAGTGAGGTGTCAGCCAACTGGAGTCCAATCAATGAGATGAGATTGGAGGTGTTGGTTACAGCTGCCCTGCCCTATAAAAAAACATACACCAGTTCTGGGTTTGCTTTTCACAAGAAGCATTGCCTGATGTGAATGATGCCTCGCACAAAAGAGCTCTCAGAAGATCTACGATTAAGAAGAAACACACAACACTATGTGTGGAGAAAAAGAGGCACAGCACACCAACATCAAAACCTCATCCCAACTGTGAAGTATGGTGGTGGGGGCATCATGGTTTGGGGCTGCTTTGCTGCATCAGGGCCTGGGCGGATTGCTATCATCGAAGGAAAAATGAATTCCCAAGTTTATCAAGACATTTTGCAGGAGAACTTAAAGGGAACCTTTAAGTTCTCCTGCAAAATGTCTTGATAAACTTGGGAATTCATTTTTTCCTTCGATTATAGCAATCCGCCCAGGCCCTGATGCAGCAAAGCAGCCCCAAACCATGATGCCCCCACCACCATACTTCACAGTTGGGATGAGGTTTTGATGTTGGTGTGCTGTGCCTCTTTTTCTCCACACATAGTGTTGTGTGTTTCTTCCAAACAACTCAACTTTGGTTTCATCTTTCCACAGAATATTTTGCCAGTACTGCTGTGGAACATCCAGATGCTCTTGTGCAAACTGTAAACGTGCAGCAATGTTTTTTTGGACAGCAGTGGCTTCCTCTGTGGTATTCTCCCATGAAATCCATTCTTGTTTAGTGTTTTACGTATCATAGATTCGCTAACAGGGATGTTAGCATATGCCGGAGACTTTTGTAAGTCTTTAGCTGACACTCTAGGATTCTTCTTCACCTCATTGAGCAGTCTGCGCTGTGCTCTTGCAGTCATCTTTACAGGACGGCCACTTCTAGGGAGAGTAGTAGCAGTGCTGAACTTTCTCCATTTATAGACAATTTGTCTTACCGTGGACTGATGAACAGCAAGGCTTTTGGAGATACTTTTATAACCCTTTCCAGCTTTATGCAAGTCAACAATTCTTAATCGCAGGTCTTCTGAGAGCTCTTTTGTGTGAGGCATCATTCACATCAGGCAATGCTTCTTGTGAAAAGCAAGGGGTTCACATAATTTTTCCACCTGCACTGTGAATGTTTACATGGTGTGTTCAATAAAAACATGGTAACATTTAATTCTTTGTGCTATATTAGTTTAAGCAGACTGTGATTGTCTATTGTTGTGACTTAGATGAAGATCAGATCACATTTTATGACCAATTTGTGCAGAAATCCATATCATTCCAAAGGGTTCACATACTTTTTCTTGCAACTGTATATTGCAGTAAAGCAAAGATCAACCTACAAGATAGATTTTTTTGGCACTTTTTGAGCTATTTTAGTAGGATGTTCTGCCTTTAAACCGTCCATAATACTGCTGTAGTCATTATAAGAAACTACAATGTTCTGATGTGATGAGACGAGGAAAACTGTTTTTAATATAGCCCAGAATTATTTTACACGGCAAGTAATGTGAAGTGTTTGGAGAAGTTCTATAAGAAAGAAGTAGTAACGATAATAGATTTATCAACTATAAAACGTAGACACATAGTACTAAAACTAAGCACAACAATCATACTTGTGTCTGAAAGCCTCATAAACAAGAATGGGAGAAACACCAAAAAAAGGTTATGAAGATGGAGAGAGCTTCACTCCAAACTCATAATCTGGCGGTGGAAATAATAAATCATTACAAAATGCTACATAAAAATGCTGCACTATAATTATAGTGGTAGAAAAGAGATAACATACCACTATATAATAAAATGAAGACTTATATGAAACATATTCAAGCACTTGCATAGTAGCTGGTATAGGCCTAATGATAGGGCAGAAGGGGCAAACATCCCAGGGCTTTCAGCTTAGCATGATCTTTGATGCTTGGCTTAAAAACCTAGGATCTGATACGTTTCTGGTCTAGCTGTATTATTTGAATTTTTTTCACACATAACCCTTCATTCTTATCAAATAGAGGGAACCGCGCACAATATTCTGCTCCAGGGCCACCACATACTTTCATTAAGCCTTGACTTAAAGGCCCTTTTCATACAAGCGAGTTCCATGCATTGGACTTGCAGTGTGAGTATGCGGCAGCTCCCGTCCTGACCTCCCAGCACTGATGGGGTCGCATAGCATTATATTGATTTATGATGCCATGTAACCCTTAGGCCCCTTGCAGACGAGCGTGCCGGATTCAGTCCAGATGCGTTGCGGGCGGGTTCAGGGAAACCCACCACCATGTGTGCAAAGCGTTTTAATGCATTTTGCACGCGCGTGATAAAAAACGGAATGTTGGTACCCAGATCCGAACCCAGACTTCTTCACTAAAGTTTGGATTTGGGTTCGGTGTTCTGTAGATTTTATTATTTTCTATTATAACATGGTTATAATGGAAAATAATAGCATTCTTTAATACAGAATGCTAAGTAAAATGTCCATTAAGGGGTAAAAAATACAAAAAAAAATACTCATCTCATCCATTTGATCATGCAGCCGTTATCGTCTTCTTTCTTCTTCTTGCAGGACCTGCAAAAGGACCTGCGCTGATGTCATCGCGCTCACATCGCGGGCATTGCAACTGCGCAGAAAACCCGTCTGTGTGAAAGGGGCCTTAGAGTTCTGGAATGCATTGGATAACACTGATATAATGCTGTCAGTTTTATCCAATACATTCCAGAACTGTGAGAGTAACTTATCATCATAAATCAATATAATGCTATGTGACCCCAGCAGTGCTGGGTGGTCAGGACGGGAGCTGCTGCATACTCATGCTGCAATTCCGGTGTGTGGAACTCGCTCGTGTGAAAGGGGCCAAAGGGCTATTCCAGTTGTTGCAAGTTATCCGCTGTCCAATAGTGAATAATAATTAGATAGGTGGAGGTCATATTGCTAGGACCACCACTGATCATGAGAATGGGGACCCTGTACCCCTTGAAATGAACGGAACAGCAGGTCAAGCATGTACACTACCGCTCCATTTATCTGTACAGGATTTCTGTAGATAGCCGGCTACAACGCTCAGCTATTTCTGGAACCCCCATATAGATGAATGGGGAGACAGTTTCGTCTCAGTGGAGGTCTCAGATGTGGAAAAACTTTTAACAACTGAAATTCCCCTTTTAAGTTTTATGGTATTAGATAAAAGGGGTTGCTTAGATTCGCTCTGCGGCAGCCAAGTGGATGTGACTGAGCTGCAATACCAGACACAACCATTGAGAAGAGTAGCGCTGTTTTGAGAAAAAAAAAAATCTAATCTCATAGAACACCAAATGTAAGCCAAGTTGTAGATTCCAGATTGTGGCCTTTGAGACTCCTAACTCCCCCAAATGATGATAGCTTCACATTACCAAAGCCTGAAAGTCTTTTATCAATAGGTTTCTCATTTTGTGTCAGGTTGGGGCACGATGTTTGGCAGGCATCCCACTGCTCCTTATTCTAAAAATACAGCTGCTTGAAAGAGTAGGTATTGTTATATTGTGGGCACTGCTATACCGAGGTGACTGGGAAGACCCAATCTGGATGCTGTGTGACTACAATGGCAGCCATACAGACGGATATTCTATTCATTTGCTTTTATCCTCTGTACAGTGCCCCACTTCATTTTTCATTATGATTATTTATTTGAAAGCGCCATTAATTCCGTGGCGCTGTACACCAATTAGGAGATATGCATACATAATATAGGACAACATAAGTACAATGTGCATGAGCTTAGTAATTGGAAAAAAGGGGGAGAGTGTGAGCTTACAATCTAAGGGCACATGCACACGTATGTTTGGTCCGCATCCGATCTGTATTTTTTGCATTCATTTCGATGGGGCAGCAAAATATACAGACAGCACACCATGTTCTGTCCGTATCCGCACGACTGTTCCATGGCCCTGCAAAAAAGATAGAACATGCCCTATTCTTGTCAGTTTTGTGGACAAGGATAGAACATGTTTACAGCAGTATTAGAAAAACATGGTGGCATGCACATAGCCAGGATCCTTGTTTTGAGGATCCGGTATTTGCGTAGCGCAAAAATTATACTGTCATGTGCATGAACCTTAATGGTGCACTGACACAACTGTATGTATTTTGCCGTCCGCAAAATGCAGATCCACAAAAGATCCATGAGGTTCATGACTTCCGTGTTGCATTTGTTTTTTTTTGCAGACCCGTTGACTTCTATGTGGCCAAGAATAGAGTATGTTCTATCTTTTGCGGCCATGCGGATGTGTACAGCACATGGATGTCTTCTGTATGCTTTCCGCATCCGTATGTCTGTTCTGGAAAAGATAGAACATGTCCTATACTTGGCCACAAATTGTGGTTCAACGACCCATTTTAAGTCAGTCCATCCGCAAAAAAATGGATGCAACACGGACGTCAAACGGACTGCAAAATACATACGGTTGTGTGAATGTACCCTAAAGGTGTTTTCTCACGACAGACTTGACCATATCAATTCAACAGGGCGTAAATGTCTAATCCGCATTGGTCTAATTGCTGTCCTCACCGACCCAGAGAGAAGCCCATTCCCTGTTCTAGGCAAAGTGGTAGCCTCGTTATCAATATTTATTATAATGATGATAGTTCATACAAAGGCCATCACTTCTCCAGGCCATTGGACCCCCATTTTCCTAAAAATCAACCCCCTATAATTATATATTTATGACGTATCCAGTTGATGTCTTTAAATAGTCCTGATCTTTGCATGTTTTGCACCAAGCAAGTATTCACTTTATCTAATCTATTATCCATCTCATTTATCTATCTTGAAGGTCTGAGAAGAGCGCCCCAAAATGGTTAACTTCAATGGCGGTGACCAAGTTGTCCCGGGGATTGGAGGGTTGGGGACCACCAATCTACCAGACGCTCACAAATCAATCATTTTATAGCAAATTGATCTAATATATAAAGCCGAGTGTGTGTGTATGTCCGCTAAAGTAATCCACACCGTCGCATTTACAATCACGAAATTTGGCACACAGGTACATCAGGTGTCTGGAAAGGTTTTAGACCGGGTCTCAGCTCTCTAGCACGTACCGTTCCTGAGAGATTCCCCAAAAATGCAAATATGGCACATCACATGACCTACATTAGCCAATAGAAGCGTGCAGATCTTTCTCTTCATATCCCAACTGCCATACACATGGTCACATGTCCCTTATTAGCCAATATAAGCTCGCAGGTCCTTAGTCTCCACATACACACAGTTTTACACCAGGTTTCCATGACAACCCAGCCATTTTTCTTCACTGCTGTAGGTCAGCTTTAATGGGGCAGGGCGCTGTGGATGACACTGTTAAGTGCTGTGGAGGTCATAGTTCCGGTTATGCCACACCCCCTCCCGCTCCACAGCCGACGGGGACTGAAAAAATGAAGGTAAAAATCTACTTCTGTCAGATGCAGGGCTGGGAGGGAAGGTGACTTTCTCCCTGCAGCTCAAGCTCAGACAGCACAGTGCTGCTGTCTGAGAGTGAGCTGTTCCAAAGGACATGCCTGCTTCCATCCAGGCCCTGCGCAGGACGGAGGACAGGGAGTCCGAAAGCCGGACTGTACGGCCTAAAATCGGACCTCTGGCTGCCCTAGGGGCAGGCTGCTGTGGAGGTCATAGTTAAGGGGATGGTCCGCTATGGAGGTCAGTGTTAAGGGGCAGATTGCTGTAGAGGCCACTTTTAAGGGGGCGGGGTGTTGTGGAAATCACTGTAAGGCCTCATGCACACGACCATATGTATTTTGCTGTCCGCAAAAAATGGATCCACAAAAAATATGGATGACGTCCGTGCACATTCTGTATTTTGCGGAACGGAACAGCTGGCCTCTAATAGAAAGGTCATATTCTTGTCCATAATGCAGACAATAATAGGACATGTTCTATTTTTTTGCGGAACGGAAATACGGACATACGGAAACGGAATGCACACAGAGTAATTTCCAATTTTTTTTTGCGGACCCATTGAAATTGTGTAGGCAAATTGGCCAATCAGGGGAGATGCCTATCCTGAATACTGCTCCAAAGCTGAGAAAATTGAAACTAGAAGGGGGGAAGTTACTACGCGAAAATTTTATGTAGTAAATTAATGGTTCCGTATATGGAACAGACACAGAAAGAAAATACGTTCATGTGCATGAGCCCTTAAGGAGATGGGGTACTGTGGAGGTCACTAATAAAGGGGCGGCCGCTGTGGAGGTCACTGTTAAGGGGGCGGGATGCTGTGGAGGTCACTGTTAAGGGGGCAGAGAATGGTGGAGGTCACAGTTAAGGGGACGGTCTGCTATGGAGGTCAGTGTTAAGGGGCGGGGTACTGTAGAGGTCACTGTTAAGAGGGTGGGGTGTTGTGGAAGTCACATTTTAAGGGAATGGAGCTCTGTGGAGGTCACTGTTAAAGGGGCGGGTTACTGTGGAAATAAATGTTGACGAGATGGGGTACTGTGAAGGTCACTATTAAAGGGACGGCTGCTTTGGAGGTCACTGTTAAAGGGGAGGGCGCTGTGGATGTTACTGTTAAGGGGGAAGGCAGCTGTGGAGGTCACTGTTAAGGGAGGAGGGAACTGTGGAGGCCACTATTAAAGGAGAAGTGGGGTACTGTGAGATCACTGTTAAGGCAGCGGGGTGCTGTGAGGTCATTGTTAAGGGAGTGGGGTACAGTGGAGGTCACTGTTAAGGGAGAGGGGTACTGTAGCAGTCACTGTTAAAGGGGCAGTCAAGTGGAGGTCTCTGTTAAGGGGGCCGGAAATGGGGGAGGTCAGTTAAGGGGACTGTAACCTATGGTCAGTGTTAA
The DNA here is from genome assembly GCF_905171765.1 of Bufo bufo. Lineage (NCBI taxonomy): Eukaryota > Metazoa > Chordata > Amphibia > Anura > Bufonidae > Bufo > Bufo bufo. The sequence continues at coordinate 378,327,882 of NC_053394.1, read as the reverse complement.
CGGGCGGGTGCTGTAGAGGTCACTGTTAAGGGAACAGGCACATGTGGAGGTCACTGTCAAGGGGATGGGGTGCTATGGAACTCACTATTAAAGGGGCAGGCTGCTTTAAAGGTCAAAGTTAAGGGGGTGGGCTATGTGGAGGTCCCATTTTAAGGAGACTGGGCACTGTGGGAAGGGGCGGTCAGTGTTAAGGGGTGGGGGGCTGTGGAGGTCACTGTTGAGGGGGAGGGGTGCTTTAGATGTCACTGGTATAGTAGATACTGTTGATATCTTTTAATGACACACACAAACATTAAATGAAATAGATTACATTTACCCGTGCAAAGCCGGGTCCTTCAGCTAGTCTACTATAAATGTTAAGATGGCCATCCACCCATAATATGCTATACATAAAATAATGATTGACCAGAATTTGACCAACGGATTTCCCTTTGGATCATTCATACAGAAGATCCAATCATCAACACGCAAAACTGAACAAGCAGATTTGGCTGATAATGCTATACCTGAGGGATGATAGACTTTAGACCGCCATCAGCCATTGCAAGTGATCATTCACATATAATTCTCAAGCAATGGTCAGCTGAAATGCTCAATAGGGCCATTATAGCCAACTTTGCTACTAAGTCCCGTGACTGGGTATAAAAAAAGCATATTAGGGAGGCAGAGACTCTCAAAAGCAAAGATGGGTAGTGGTTCACCAGTCTGCAAAAAAAAATTCTTCTAAAAATTGTGGAACAATTTGAGAAAAATGTTGCTCAATGTAAAATTGCGAAGACTTTGAGTATTTCACCATCTACAGTACATAATATCATCGAAAGAGTCAAAGAATCTGTAGAAATCCATGTGCACAAGATACAAAGCCGATGGTAACTATTAGATGCTTGTGATCTATGGGCGCTCAGACGGTACTGCATTAAAAACAGACAGGATACTGTAGTGGAAATGACTGCACGAGCTCAGGAACACTTCCAGAAATCATTGTGAACGTAGTTTGCTGTGCAGTCCACACATGTCAACACAATTCAGAAACACTGACATCTTCTCTAAGCTAAAGCTCATTTAAAATAGACTGAGGCAAAATGGAAACTGTTCTGAGGTCAGATGAATCAAAATTTGAAATTCTTTTTGGAAACCATGAATGCTGTGTCCTGCAGACTCAAGAGGAGAGGGACAATCCAGCTTGTTATCAGCGCACAGTTCATAAGGCTCCATCTTTAATGGTATGGGTTTGCACCAGTGGCTATGGTGTGAGCAGCTTATACATCTGGAAAGGCACTATCAATGCTGAACAGTATATAGAGGTTTTAAAATAGCTTATGCTCCCATCCACAGAATGTCTCTTTCACGGGCAGCCTCGTATATTTCAGCAAGACTATGCTAAACCACATGCTGCATTCATCACAACATGGCTTTTCAGAAGAAGAGTCTGGGTGCTGAACTAGCCTCCTGCAGTCCAGACCTTTCACCAATAGAAAACATTTGGTGCATCATGAAACTTAAATTAAGGCGCTTGGGTATTTCAGGCTCCTGATATTCACTTGTCCTCATCAATGTGTAATCATTGGGAGTCCCACATGCCACATACCTTTGATCAGCTGTTCTCTGCAGCCTCTGGCACTGGAACTAGCACTTTGAATGGAACAGGAAACACAACTCCGTTCAAAGTGTAGTAGTCATGCTGAGTTACTGCAGGTCACCTCTCATTCACTTCAATTGGATTTGAGCTGCAGTAACTCAGCAAAGCCACTACACTTTGATTGGAACTGTGCTTACTGCTCCTTTGAAGAGGTAGTTTCGATGCCTGGGGGTGGGGGTGTTGGACCTTCACCGATCGGATATTAAGGATCCAAGCCTAACTCCTTTGACCAAATAATAACCTTTTGCTACAATGTATCTTCGCTGCTTTGATCAGAACACTCATTCGCAATCCCACCCGTCTCCTGTTTATTGGATGCTAGTTTTTCCCTGTTGCTACAAACATAAATGCATCATTGTAAAACACCCTGTAAATTTTCCATGTGAAAAACAGAAGCTACTAATCTTAGCAAATAAAAAATATATATATTTCTATGGCCCATTACATTCTAGAATTCAACCATTGTCTCCAACCTCGGACACTTTCGCTGTTGCAAACCCACCAAGAGCTGGAGATCCACACATTAGAGGCCTCTGGAATAGGATTTGGACACATGTAGTATTGCCACTGTATCTGCATATGTTACCTATTTAGTTATGCCACGGAGTAAGAACACACTTCTCCACAAAGGTGCCCCAACCCCTTGCACCGTGAGATTTACTTTTGTCAAACACGGATCTGTAGTCAAAAAGTTGTTAGGCTTGCATTTATACTTAAGAAATCTATGGCGCTCCTGGCATTTGTGCAAAATCAAACCATTGTAATAATTTATACAATATTTTATTAACATTTATTGAGATGCTGACAGTAACCAAACACAATTAATGAGTCGTCTTAGAAAAAGTGAAAGTCGTATTCAATTTTACTCAAATGAAATGAAAATAAAAAGGAACAGGGGAATAGAGACCTAGACTGGAGAAAATTCCTTCTGCAGTTTAAACCAAAACTTTGAGTAATATCTGAGTAAGGCCTCATTCACACATCAGTATTTGGTCAGTGATTTCCATCAGTGATTTTGAGCCAAAACCAGGTGCGGCTCTAAACACAGAACAGGAGCAGATCTTTCCATTATACCTTATGTCTGTGGAGGCTCCAATCCTGGTTTTGGTTCACAATCACTGATGGAAATCACTGTCCAAAACACTGACGTGTGAATGAGGCTTAAATCAGATATGAAGTTCGGAAACACGGGTGAACAGGAGAAGGAGACAGCCATAAATATATTTAAAAAAAATGTCTAAAAGGTAGCATAAAATAATAATAATAAAAAGATGCTGTAACACAGGATAAACAGAACGGATGGAACTTTCAGCAGAATAACAAAATCTCTTTGTCTTTCGGGATCTACTGGAGAAGAAATAATTAATTTCACGTGTTTATACTCTTTAATAATATATTTTTTTTATATATTATACATATACCGCTCGACATCTTGGTTCATTATGGAGTTAACAGAAAAACAGCAGCCTTGAATTTTTTCATTTTTTCTTTCATGTTCTTCACTTGGATATTCCAACAGGCGTGAATGATAAAGCAGTACGAAGGGACTCCCAATAGTCGTGGAATGAGGTTATGGATCTACTCTGAAAGTCTTCAAAGCAACTTTATAGAAAGAAAGCCGTATAGATATGTACAAAGGCCAACGAGTCTTCCCCGTGTAGCTGTAAATTCACAGAAAACTGCATTAGAATCGTCTCATATTTCGAGACAGGTTCTGTGGTCGTTTTTGAACGTTTGTTATACTGTTCTTGTTTTCTAACTTTTTTCTTTTTTCTTTTTTTTTTCTTTTTTTTTTTTGCTGCCATACTTTCACACATGATTGATACAGTGAATGAAGTATATATGTCCAAGAAAGTGAATGGGGCCTGGAGCAAGTTAAGTCTATCCTGGGTGACAGGCTTTCCACTGGCAATCCTCAGGACCTCGACTCTTCCTTTACTTGAGAAGCCATTCATTCACTAAAAGAAAAAGAAAACAAGACTTTAAAACCAACTAAATTACATCAAGTCAAATATATGATGCATAAAATACATGTATGAACCAGGGTTGCCAATTTTCCAGAAATAGCAGTAAAGTCTGTAAAAATAGGAAACTTTTTTCCCTGTGTCAATATCTGATCGGTAGGGGTCCAGCTCCCAACTATCAGGAGGCAATGCTCGTACGAGCACTGCTTTCTCTACAAGATTACCCTGTGCGTCGACGGTCTAGCTTGCAGCGGCGTTGCAGTTTCATTACAAGTGGTGGCTCCATTCAAGTGAATGGAATAAGCACTTGTAATTACCCTGCACTGCTGAAACTTCCATGATAACACTTTGTAATCTTGAAGAGAAAGTTGCGCTCATACGAGCACCACCTCCTCTTCAAACAGCTGATTGGATGTGCTGCTAGGTGTTGGACCCCCACTGATAAGGTATTGATGACCTATCCTGAGGATAGGTCATCAATATGCACAACCCGTTTAAGGCTGGTGGTACTTGAGCAAGTTTATATGGTGATCATTATTATTTTTATTTTTTTTACAGTAATGGCTTCTAATCAGTATTTTGAGCTACAGGCCTGTATTACTTATCATTTTTATCAATCATTATGGTCTTCCAATTTGTCCATAAAAAGTTTGTTGTCCATGATTTTTGGATAAGTTGTCCAGACAAAAAGAAATATTTCGGGTTGTCAACTCTGTTATGCACTGTTGTCCTTTTCTTTAAAACCATGCCAATACCATTTTCAGCCTTTTTTTCTTGAAATAGCACCACTCCTGTCTGTGTGTGGTACTGCAGCATGGGAACAGGCCCCAGCTTCACTACCAGATATAGCCCACAGACTAGAGAGGCAAGAAAACTGAAAAAGATGCATGCTTACATGGTAAGTTGGGAGCAAATGGGCCCTTCCCCTGTGAACACCCCCAAACAGCATGAGATTGCCCATTTATGGCTGGGTTTTACATAAGCCCCACTCATTTTCTGCATGGGACAGCCCGAATCTGCAAGGACAGTCTCTGAAAATTAGGGACAGTCCCTGCAAGTACGGGACTGTTGGCAGCTATGAAAGATATTGCGTGCTTGGGTTTCACATAACAACCACTTTTTTATTGTATTGGGTAACTAGAATCATGCACGGCGTGCTCTTCTTCACTTTGGGAGCCACATTCTAGAGACAAGGACACGTCCCAGAGGTAAGATCCGCACCTATCTGTTTGAGATGGGATTACCCCTCATTGTGGAAATTATACTACAATTTTAATTTCAAAAAGTGTCTTCATTTTATGCAGAACACCAAAACAAACCATTTATAAACCCAAGCTGTCATTTAACAGCATAACTTTATAATACATACAGTTAACAACATAAACCCATCTGTATAACAATATTTTACAAATTCCCTATAGTTTCCTTTTCAATTCTGGAAAATGAGACTATGATAAAAAAAAAGGACAAATTATGCTCCGCCATTATGTTTCTTTCTAAACCTTTGGGAATTACATTTACTGAGCCCCAGAGTATTATCCGCTGGAGAAGCGAACACATTATATCAATAGCTCTTTTCAATAATAAAGGCAAAATGGTCTAATACAACACGACCCATTTACAAGAAAAAAACACAACACAAAACAGAATCCCTTAAAACTCTGCATGAATGGAAGCAATTTGGGTCACTGGGAGCCTTTTAATGAAGGGCTTTTATCATCGCTATTGATACAAATTCATTTATTATTCCATTAGCTGTAATTTTAAATTCCCTGAACATTATCAAAACTGGATGGTTTTCGATGTAGTCATGTAAGAAATAATGAAATGAAGGGCTCAGCTGGCTTTTGGATCCAAAGATTACTCAAAATTGTGACAGTGAGTTTGAGGCATTAAATTGTCATAATCTCCCAGTTAAAATTTCTCTGTGTGATGACTTCAAAGTCAGGATGCTGTACTGTGAAAAAGCCATAAGGGAGACACTCTACCCCCAAATCTTTATAAACACTTAAAGGGGTTGGCCATTTCACACTTTAGTGGCATACCACTGAGATATGCCACCAATGTCCGATAGGTGAGGGTCCCATTTCTGGGACCCACATCTATCTCTCAAAAGGGGCACCCAAAGTGAATATACAGGGGGGAACTCCCATAGAAGTGAATATACAGCGCACCACGCAAGTGCGGCCATCTCTCCATTCATTTCTATGGGAGTGCCGAAAATAGCCACCCACCGGCTTGGCTTTTTCCGCAACGCCCATGGTGCACTGTATATTCACTTCTATAGGAGTTCCGGAAATAGATGAAAATGCTAGCTTGACTCTTTTCGGAACTCTCATAGAAGTGAATGGAGAACACGTAGCATATGATTGGTGCGTTCCGCTTTGCTTTGGGGGCGCCGTTCTAGAGACAGATGTAGGTCTGCACCTATAAGACATTAATGGCATATCCTAGCAATATGCCTCAAAAGTGCAAGATGGCCCATCCCCTTTAAGAACCATGCAAATTTTTATTTTTTGCCGTTTTTCTTTTTTCCTTCCCACCTTCCACAAGTCAAAACTTTTTAAATTGTTTGCTCACACAGTCATATTAGGACTTATTTTTTGTAGGACAAGTTATATTTGCCACAATTTCATTTACCATATCTTGTATTGGAAAATAGGAAAAACATTCTTTCTAGGGTGAAATTTTGTCATGTTTTTTATGTTTTGTTTTTACGGCGTTCACTGTGGTCTATAAAATGAAATGACAACCTCATTCTGCGGGTCAGTATGATTACGGCGATAACAAATTGATCCCCATATAGAGGGAGAAATATTGAAATTAAAGCTCTTTTAGCCCTTTATAATGGATAACCGCATCAATACCGTGCCGGTACCGCATGGGTCCCGATGCGTTTTTTAAATTAATTGAAAGAACAGCCAACTGTATGTCAGGATTTTGATCTACAGTATTGCTTTATCTCTCTTTTATTGTTTTATAATTTTCATCATAAAGGTTAACAAGATATGAATTTACCGGTATATCTATTTATTGATTAACATCCAAGGCATCATCCACATTGACCTAAATTACTATAAAAGACTGATACTAAAACTACTATCAAATACCTTCAAAAAAGATCCAGTCCAGATTTTGTATGACACCGTAACCCCTATATAAGAGGGGTATTCTGGGGGGACTGATAACCACTGAGGAAGGGGCCACCTATTGCCCCAAAACGCATCTGGTTTAATCCCCCAAAGGACCACTTTTAATTGTGATGGAGCCAAAAAGTTTGTATTGAAGTGCCTATCCAAGTACCGTCTGCCGCGCGAAAGGTGCAATAAAGACCGCAAGCAAGTCCTAAGGTCCACGTGCATACAAGCTGCTGGCGTGGGAGCTCAGACGGGAACAGCTCGTAAGACACTGGTCCTTTCTATTTACAAAACCAACGTCTAGAGCGACATTTGGGCACAGACTACGATATATGGTAAGACTGTTATTATATGCCGGCAAGAGAGAATTCATTTTGACAGTACGCAGTGAACTGCGCTTCAGCGGGACGCCGCTGATACTTCACCATAGCGGGACCCTGCTACTATTGATATCTACGGTGGAGAAAAGATAATCATAAGTATTTCAACGTATTTCTGTTGGAGCGAATGTATCTATCAATTAACCCTATGTGAATGAGCGTTGATTTGAATGAATGCACTTTGAAAGACTATGTATAGGAACAAGAGTCATTAATCTATTTATTAGAGAAAGAGACATTGTCCTTATTGGTGATTCGACCAAGACAATACAGGCAATTATGCACTAGGTGCACTTTATATTTATATTTATATTGTTATTTGCTGGACTTAATTGCACCTTCCATTGTGCTGTTATACGATATTGCTGGTTTTATATGATTTTATATCCATTGTGGTTTATTAATTTACCCTGTATGTGGGATAGGAATAGGTTTCATTAATTTATTTATTGATTGTACAGTATAATAAATTTTGTGTTGGTCTCAGTATCCGAGAGTGCCCAGTTCCTTCCATTTTCATTGCATTATCCTTTTGAGTAGACAGGGTGAGCCTACTCTACTGAGAGCACCTCACTTGGTCTCTTGTTGCTCCAGTGTGCCACATTATTACTATTCCACCAAATTGATATAGTTTTTATTATGTTTTACTACTGTAAAAAATAAATAAATAAAAACCTGACACCCATAACACTGGTACCCTTTTGGGGTACATATTTATTCACTTTTTTCCTTTACAATGTTCACTGCACAGGAAGTGATACCAATTATGTTTTTTTTAATGTTTATTTTTATATGTAAAATTTGGAAAGTTGGTGATTTGGATTATTTTTTTATATTTTTGAAACATTTTTTGAATGTCATTCTTTTCTCCTTAGGGTATATGAATATGCGATCCTCTGATCTATTATACTATAGACTGCAAAAGAATATTGCAGTCTATGGGATTTTTACTTGCTTGGCTTTATGGGCAGCTTGCTATGGCAGGTCTGGGAGCCTTTAAGGGGCACCAGGATGTCACTGCACACACAGTATGCCAAAAAATAAAATAGAGTCTCCTACACCAAGTGTCCAAATGAGCTGTTCATCCTTGCACAGACAGAGCAGTACAGAACATGAAATACTGTACGGTGCTGCTGAGGCGCTACTAGACAGCCTATACAGGTTTTTACCAGTCAATCACATATGCCACAGATCAACAATGTCTGAGGCATTGTGTGTTGAGTTTGATTTTAACTTATGATGCCCTAAGAAAGACTATTGCATGTTGAAAATATTATATAGAGGTCATGTAACATGAGGGACCACTGTATATAGTTTTCATGTACAATGTTGTAATTATGTTAGGTTTCATAGGGAAAGCCTGTGAGTCCTGCTTCCCCACCTACATGGCTTTTCCAGTATAAGACAGTTGTTAGTCAGCATTGTGTGAGGGGTGGAAGCAGGACTCACAGGCTTTTTCATGAGTCCTGGCCGAATTGTACAATGTTGTACATGAAAATATATATTTAGGATATGCCCCCATTGTTTGATCGGTGCTGGTCCCACCTTTAGGAGCTGTACCTACACCGAGAATAGAGCGGGGAAGGTGGTGGCTAGAGGACCCCGGGTTTTCCAGGGTCCGGCCACCACCAAGCGCTCTCCCCGTAGTAGTGAATGGGAGCACAACACGCTTGCACAGCCACCTGTCCTATTAATTTATATGAGAAAATAGAATGTAGGAGCACACCAAATACAGATCCCAGAGTGCAAGCCACGGCGTCAACACAAGACCATAAGAAATAAGAGAAAGAAACAACGCATGCACCAGCTACACCTCTGATTAAAAAGAATAAATTTATTGAGGAACACAAAACACAAAGGATAAAATCATTGTATACAATTACAACATTGTGTGTGGATCCATAATATATCCAACACACATGCCCACAACAACCTGGTTCTAAATAGGAACAACTGTATATCACCACATAAATAAATGAATATATAAAGTATCAAAATATGGCAGCAAAAATTGTGGAAAACTTATCAAATAGACAGATGGGTGGAACAGGTTGTTGGGCAATACACCCCACACATATCGCCGGATCACGCCAGCTTCCTCAGGGGTCAACTACTCATGTTAAGTGTGCTCTCTCTCTATATATATACACTGCTCAAAAAAATAAAGGGAACACTTAAACAACACAATGTAACACCAAGTCAATCACACTTCTGTGAAATCAAACTGTCCACTTAGGAAGCAACACTGAGTGACAATCAATTTCACATGCTGTTGTGCAAATGGGATAGACAACAGGTGGAAATTATAGGCAATTAGCAAGACACCCCCAATAAAGCAGTGGTTCTGCAGGTGGTGATCACAGACCACTTCTCAGTTCCTATGCTTCCTGGCTGATGTTTTGGTCACTTTTGAATGCTGCCGGTGCTTTCACTCTAGTGGTAGCATGAGACGGAGTCTACAACCCACACAAGTGGCTCAGGTAGTGCAGCTTATCCAGGATGGCACATCAATGCGAGCTGTGGCAAGAAGGTTTGCTGTGTCTGTCAGCGTAGTGTCCAGAGCATGGAGGCGCTACCAGGAGACAGGCCAGTACATCAGGAGACGTGGAGGAGGCCGTAGGAGGGCAACAACCCAGCAGCAGGACCGCTACCTCCGTCTTTGTGCAAGGAGGAACAGGAGGAGCACTGTCAGAGCCCTGCAAAATGACCTCCAGCAGGCCACAAATGTGCATGTGTCTGCTCAAACGGTCAGAAACAGACTCCATGAGGGTGAAATGAGGGCCCGATGTCCACAGGTGGGGGTTGTGGTTACACCCCAACACCATGCAGGACGTTTGGCATTTGCTAGAGAACACCAAGATTGACAAATTCGCCACTGGTGCCCTGTGATCTTCACAGATGAAAGCAGGTTCACACTGAGCACATGTGACAGATGTGAGTCTGGAGACGCCGGGGAGAACGTTCTGCTGCCTGCAACATCCTCCAGCATGACCGGTTTGGCATTGGGTCAGTAATGGTGTGGGGTGGCATTTCTTTGGAGGGCCGCACAGCCCTCCATGTGCTCGCCAGAGGTAGCCTGACTGCCATTAGGTACGGAGATGAGATCCTCAGATCCCTTGTGAGACCATATGCTGGTGCGGTTGGCCCTGGATTCCTCCTAATGCAAGACAATGCTAGACCTCATGAGGCTGGAGTGTGTCAGCAGTTCCTGCAAGACGAAGGCATTGATGCTATGGACTGGCCCGCCCGTTCCCCAGACCTGAATCCAATTGAGCACATCTGGGACATCATGTCTCGCTCTATCCACCAACGTCACGTTGCACCACAGACTGTCCAGGAGTTGGCAGATGCTTTAGTCCAGGTCTGGGAGGAGATCCCTCAGGAGACAATCCGCCACCTCATCTGGAGCATGCACAGGCGTTGTAGGGAGGTCATACAGGCACGTGGAGGCCACACACACTACTGAGCCTCATTTTGACTTGTTTTAAGGACATTACATCAAAGTTGGATCAGCCTGTAGTGTGTTTTTCCACTTTAATTTTGAGTGTAACTCCAAATCCAGACCTCCATGGGTTGAAAAATTTGATTTCCATTTTTTAATTTTTGTGGGATTTTGTTGTCAGCACATTCAACTATGTAAAGAACAAAGTATTTCAGAAGAATATTTAATTAACTCAGATCTAGGATGTGTTATTTTTGTGTTCCCTTTATTTTTTTGAGCAGTGTATATATATATATATATATATATATATATATATATTAAACTGCAATCATATTCACCTGTTTAAAAGTACAACCAGCTGGAGAGGGGGTGTGGTGAAGACACGTAAGTGTTCCCGATGCAGGACCCATAGGATATTGCAATGGCGCTGTGTAGTGAGAAGCAGCATCTTAAACCTATCCATGAGCAAGATGGTGCTCAACCGGAAGCATCGATGTGATGCGTTCTATAGCCAGGATATCTTTACCACACCCCCTCTCCAGCTGGTTGTACTTTTAAACAGGTGAATATGATTGTTTTCGACTGACCCATAGAAATGAATTGAGTGTGGATGCGCATGCGCAGTGTGCCTTCCATAATTTCCAGGGCTCCATTCTCAGTGTAATCCTAGCGATATGCCCCCATTGTCTGAGATTGGAAAACTCCATTAATACTGGGAGCCTGGGAGCACTACAGAAAGGGTTTTATCACTATTGGGGCCACTATATGGGAACCTAATTTCTACTCGGTGCACTATGGTGGGCATTATTATTTGGCAAAGCATGGAGGGCACTACTACTAATGGGGCAGCTTTGGGAAGCATTATCATTATCGGGGCAATGTTGGGATATTATTAAAATGAGGGCACTTTGGTTGATTATTATTATTGGTGAGACTTTTATAATACAGTACTATGGGCAGACTTTATGGCAGTATCATTTCCGAAGTATAGTATTTAGGGGCATTGGGGAACACAGTGGCACAGTATTGGGGGTATCATTACACTGTTGGACCACGAGAGACGAGACAAGGCTGGATGAAATCATAAGTCACCATGGCTGAATGGAGAATAGACAAGAGAACGTCTGCATAAGAGAAGATGTCACCTGTGAGGCATGGGATGTAATAGATATGTAGTGCTGTACAGTTTTGTATGTTTGGTAGTGCTGAATGTAAAGTCCATGAGGCAGAAAAATTGTGTCTTAATAGGGGAAGGGGAATGGTTGGTTCAAAAACCTTTGGGGCTTGGGCCATGGATCTTTTGAGACCCTAGCAAAGCCCCTGTCCCTGTGTATCGTATGGTCTCCTCAGGTATGGACAAAGTCACTTTACAGCCTGTCAGAAAGGCTTACAACAAGGCTTCCATTTTATAGGTACCACGGAGAGGAAGATGATTATTAAGTAGGGGATGAAATGACATTCAATAGTTGAAACACATCACAAGTTTGTTTTAAATTATATATTTTTTTATTTATTTTATGCTAACTTCTCATAAATCCCCTAAAACTTCATTTACCAAGCCACACTACATATTAATCCCATCCTCCCTTACACATCCACCCATCCTACTGCCCTTTTTTTCCAATAGTTATTTTAGAAGAGATTCTATGATGTCCTCTCTAGTCCTCGGCTAGACTGTTACAGGAGCTCCTGGAATCAATTTGATTTTGTTTATAGCCTTGGGAGTAAAGGTTTGGGCATGGATACAGATACATGGGTACTGCTTTTAAGGTGGTGATATGTACATTAGTTGAGTGTCAGCTGAACCTGCTGGGACAGGTGGACTATCTAATGAGTTTTAGGCCTCCTGACTGCAAAAAAAAAGGTAACTCCTTCTGAAAAAGGTTCCACATCCACAGCTCCTAATTGCCCGAAATATGTCTTCCATGTTCTTATTTAAAGATATTTATATTAATAATTAATGATTTAGCAAGTTGTTTTTATCCACTCCTTACCATCTGGAGGATCTTTCATCATCCATTTTCCTGTGAGAATTTACCTTGCTAAAAAGAGTCATTTAACTACTGCTTATCTTTTTACCTTGAGAGCCCTGGATGCTGGAAATTTCCCCCAAAAACAAAATGCTGGTGTTTCCAAACTTTAGTTCCAATATTTTACAAACTTCTACTTTGCAAGTATTTCAATGAGTTACAGTTAAGAGATCCTCCTGAACATTAATTCCTACTCATTCTCTTGCAGCATTCAGCTATACTTCCTTTGGTCTACCAGAGGAAATTATTCCTAGGGTCCACCCTCATATACAAATTTCCTTTTAAGCCATTTTTGCTATCATTGCATAATCAGGACTTATTAACTGTAAGGTCTAATAGGATATCTGGTGGTTATTGGTTGCGTGGTCAGTCCCAAATTATCTTCTGCTATACTTCAGGGGCCCAGCATTAGTACTCTGATGAGCCCTGTCCTCCTATTGGTAGCAGTGACCATAGTAAATCCTGTTTTTTGTTTTTGCTAATAAATGGGAAATTTCAAATATCATGGTAATAAGTTGGCACATCCAGTTGAGTTTCATGGGATCCACTAACAATCTAATGTTTAAGGACCTTGGAGGAAAGTCCTGTGATGTCATCCATATTGAAAACAAGGATCTCATAGAACAGATTGATGTTTTCCTGGTTTGTTTGTATTTGGCACCAAAGGTATCTAACTAACCTTAAAGGGGTTGTACAATGAAAAATTGCATGTTATTAAAAATGTATTATAGTTACTGAGTTATTCAATGAAATCTGTATAGCGCCACCTGCTTTTTGCTATTTTTCAAATTTTCCTGTCTTGCTCACTGAGATGGAAGCACGTACTCAGTTCCATCCTTCAACTGCCACTAGCTGCATCAGACAGGACATGCCCTCTGAGAAAAGACCCCCCCCCCCCCCCCCCCCCCCCCCCCCCCCGAGCTGCAGGCTTCAAATAAATCTAGCAGAACAATTGGAGCAATGAATGGGGAGATCTCTGGATCCATGTGAGGGACCAGGCTGGTTCTACCTTTGTTAGACAGAGATTGTCATGCACTATATTATGTATGCTTTTCAGGGATAAACCCCTTTAAACTGATGTCCAGCAGCTATCAAATGTCTATGGTTAGTTTTAGTCATATGAAGCACCACAGCCTCTGCCACATCACAACATATATAAAACTCAACCAATTATATACTAAAGGCAAAAAAGCTCATTAATGGTCTGACACACAAACAGACCCATGTAGCAAAGGTACCAGGAATATACTATATATCTATTACCTATTATTTTAATCAATACAGCATTCCTAATAAAGGTGAATGAGGAAAGATCTTACCTTTATATTGTAGTTTCTGTGCCCTGTTGTTTGGACAGTCTTTCCCTTGTAAACTGAAATTAATATTAGTTCTGATGCAGCGGTTGTTCAAGGGTTGGACTGGTCTGAAGTTATCACTCATGCTTGAAAATATCTGGGATGGCTGATTTTGGCTTAGTAGTCTTAATGAATGCATCTAAAAGAAGAAAACAAAAATGTCTTTAGTTTTTAGCTAAATGCATAGTAATTGTAGTGGTACTGATATAACATGGAAAAAGTCTGGTAACCGTGTTAGCCAATAGAAAACTAGTTTAGTGCTCTCATGTGTATTAAAGGTTAATTATCATTAGTAGCACAGTAGCTAAGCCGGGTACCTGCTATGCTGGTTGCTTGACTCTGGGGCCCTGGCTGATGCTGGGGAGGACACAAACCACTCAGGAGGAGGAGGCTGCCGTTCGCCGAGCTCACTAGCTCAGACAACGCAGCAGTTTATTACCTCCCCCGTCCCGCCTCCTGCTTTAATTAGTCACACATTCATTGGTGGCAGTGGTGCGGGCAGTTTCAGATTGGGCTCAGTGGCGGCCGCATCATAGGAGGGAGGGATTCCCTCCCTCTCTCCTTCTCCACTGTTTGGACTGAGAGAACATAGCGCGCGCTGAGTGCCATCTTCTCTCATAAGAGGAGATACTAGACTGTGCAGTAGCGCAGCCTAGTATAGAAAAAAATGAACATCCCAGTACCGAATCGATACTGGCAAAAAGTATAGATTGGGTATTGAAATTTTGATACCCAAAACAACCGTTCTACAAAGATAACTTTTGTGGAGCTTTCCTCATCAGGAGTAGTGTGAACATGAAGTTTTATTCTGCCAAATTCTGCTCTTGCAAGTGCCAAAGATGGGGCTTAACTGTGAAGTGCTCTCTGCACAGAGCACCTTCACAGACCCTCTGCTCTGCTCTGGCATGTAGCATTCATACATGATGCCTGCACATCTGTCACTCAGAACAGGGGGGATGGGCTGTGAAGCAGCTTCATGCATAGAGTACTTTACAGTAAAGCCCCTCGAATCTGGCAGAATATAGTTTCATATTCACACTATTCCAGATGAGAAAAGCTCTACACAATGTATGTTTGCATTGGTCTTCCCAGTCTCTACCTAGTGCTGTCCCAGTTTAGCATGGTCAAAAGTGCTAACAGACTGCTTTTAAAGAGGTTATCCACTCTGGACAATCCCTTTTTGTCAGAAGGATCCCCTGATGGAACCTCTACTGGGATTCTGCCGGGACCTTAGCAGCACTTGTTACATTTCCTTGGTAGCACAACTGCAGAGGAAATTAAGAATTACACAATGATCATTGAAATAATTTGGCTGTCCACATAATGACAGGTCATTGAAATCACGGACAAAATAGGGCATGCTTCCATGGA
Source organism: Bufo bufo (assembly GCF_905171765.1). Classification (NCBI taxonomy): domain Eukaryota; kingdom Metazoa; phylum Chordata; class Amphibia; order Anura; family Bufonidae; genus Bufo; species Bufo bufo. The sequence goes on along the minus strand of NC_053394.1, from coordinate 378,312,564 downwards.
CATAGACTTGCCAAGATGTCCATAGCAAGAGAAATTTTTGGAAGTCACTCTCTACTCCCCAGTGAGGGATCCATGCTCCTCAAGTAAGTTCACCCATAGAAATGTATAAATTGTGACAGAAGAACGTGGAGAAGAGGTTCAATTCTAATAAGTTTCATTGGAGTATATCTGCTTTTAGTGTAATTAAATGATATACTGTTGGCCATTCTCAGCTTCTCTTATATCCTCTGTGCCATCTGCAGGAGAATGTTATATACTTTCTTCTGGAGATGCACATTCCAGCCACTCTTGTGCTTTGGAGGCAATACAGCCATAAACTGGGGCATTAAAGCCAGTCAACCATCGTCAAATTTGAACTTTAAATCAATACTTCATTGCGAAAACCCATGTTCCCAGTCCTAGGCTAAGCATAAAGCCTTTGCCTCGAATTTATTCCTCGCTTCAGGTAGGGCTCAGTACTGTGATCATTTTCTCTCCATGTGGTATGGGTAATTTTCAACAATTACATTTACACCTTTATAAAACACTGGAAGAAGACTGCATGACTTTTATTGTTCAGACTAAGTCGTTTTCACATTATTTAATTAGATACACAATCAGTTTGCTATTGCTAAATGCCTGGATGTGCAACCAGAAACAATGGCAACTCCAGGTGCAGCTATCAATTTGTGGGGAATATCTATTCATGGCAGCTAATGTACATGCATAATAGCACCCTAAACTAGGCTTAATTTACATAACTGAGGTGTGTGTGATCATCACATTGAGGCCGAATGCAGACGGCCGTGTTTCACGGCCGTGAGCGGTCCGTGGTAACACGGCCTGGATTCCGGCTGAGAGCAGGAGCGCACGGCGTCATTGGTTACTATGACGCCGTGCGCTTCATGCCGCCGCTGCACTACAGTAATACTCTCGTACGAGTGTATTACTGTAGTGCAGCGGCGACATGAAGCGCACGGCGTCATAGCAACCAATGACGCCGTGCGCTCCTGCTCTCAGCCGGAATCCAGACCGTGTTACCACGGACCGCTCACGGACGTGAAACACGGCTGTGTGCATTTGCCCTAAGGCCTCCTTCACATGTCAATGTCCTTGATGACATCCATGGCAAGATAGTCAGCAGTTCATCCATGAAGATGGCAGTGAAGAATCTGTATTCCAAGGACACTGCTAAAATTAATTTCCAGATCCTAACAATGATCCGTGAAAACCACGAGCTTCCATGTTGTGTCCATTGTTTTCATAGACCCATAGATTATCTGTGTAAGGGTAGTTGAAATCAGGGACAAAATAGGGCATGTTTCCATGGTGTCATCAAGGACCCATGGTCAGTAGAAAACCCCTGATGTATGAATACATACAATAAAGCCAATGGATGCATCAGGGGTCCGTGGTGACCACTAGATGAACGAATCAAAGTTGACGAAGCGGAATTCAATCCGAATTTCGGTAAAAATTTGATTTGCACCGAATCCGAATTTCCTCACGCTTTGTGGTAACGAATCACATTTTTTCCTAAAATGGCTGCTGCACATGTGAGGACATGGAGCAAGGAACTCTGGGAAGGCGGGATCACTGATAATGAAATGCATGCAGTCAATCAGCAGCTAGCCAGCCCTGTGATGTCACAGCCCTATAAATAGCCTCAGCCATCTTGGATTCTGCCATTTTCCAGTGTACTTAGTGCGGGGAGAGACATCCAAAAGCGATAGGGACAGTGATAGGAAAGACTTCATTGTGCTAAAAAAACGATTTACAAGTTCAGGGAAAGATTATTTAAGGTGTAGGGAAAGGATAGGGAGGAATCATTCCACAGCATTTATGTAGAACAGGGTTCAGTAGGGGAGGTTACAGCCTGGGTAATAGGAACAATCCTATTACACCTTGCTGCACTGACTGGGGATCCAAATTGCCATTTTACAGCTCTAATTCCAGCAAACAGTTCTTGATATTGGGGTGCAAGTGCTGTTTGATACAGCCATTAACAGGGTTTATTACAAGGAAATATTTCTATGTCTTATTTGCCCTTGTGCGGTGCAGTTATATGTTCTAAAGCATTTTTTGGCTTGTATTAGTGAGAAAAAAGGGCTTATTAGCCGTTGCGTGGTGAAGTGAGAAAATTACAGCCCTTTTTGGCGTGTATTAATGGCACGAAACAATTTTTTTTGCCGTTGAGCGGTGCAGTTATATGTTCTAAAGCCCTTTTTGTTGTGTATTAGTGGCAAAAGAAAAGTATATTTTCTGTTCAGCGGTGCAGTTATATGTTCTAAAGCCCTTTTTTTTGTGTATTAGTGGAAAAAGAAAAATATATTTGCCGTTCAGCGGTGCAGTTATATGTTCTGAATCCTTTTGTGGAGTGTACAAGTGGCAAAAGAAAAATTTATTTGCCATTCAGCGGTGCAGTTATGTTCTAAAGCCCTTTTTGTCGTGTATTAGTGGCAAAAGAAAAATATATTTGCCGTTCAGCGGTGCAGTTATATGTTCTAAAGCCTTTTGTGGAGTGTATAAGTGGAAAAAAGAAATATATATTTGCCGTTCAGCGGTGCAGTTATATGTTCTGAAGCCTTTTGTTGAGTGTATAAGTGGAAAAAAGAAAAATATATTTGCTGTTCTGCGGATTTGTTCTAAAGCCCTTTTTGGCATCTATTAGTGGTGGGAAAGAAAATAGGCTTATTAGCCGTTGTGTGTTGAAGTGAGAAAATTGCAGCCCTTTTTGGTGTGAATTAGTGGCAAAAATATTTGCCATTCAGCGATGAAGTTTCATTGTACTACAGTCATTTACAGGGTGTATTAATGTATGTCCTTTTAGCCGTTTTGCGGTGAATTGTGACTGTTGGGGGTGTATTAATAGGAAAAAGAATACGGGAAAATTGATGGGTGATTGTAGACTTTCTTCTGTATGAACCGAATTACGTTGATTAGCCATTCATTGGTGAATTTTTTTGTGAAACAGCCTTTATGAGGAACATTGATGGGTGATTGTAAACTTTCTTCTGTATAAACCGAATTACGTCAATTAGCCATTCAGTGGTGACATTTGTTTGTGATACAACCTTTTTGGGGAAAATTGGTCGGTAGCTGTAACTACCCACACCAGCAACTTGGCCAGGAGGTGCCGCTCCCGCCTCCACATTCTCACACTGTTGGTCCTGCGACAATGTCCGCCTCTACCTCCTTATTCTCCACTATGTCCTCAGCCTCCACTGCAGGGACAATTCACAGTGCTCCTCCAGCAAACCACATGTGCAGGGCATGGCGGTGTCACGCTGTTCTACACCTTGTTTGCCTGGGGGAACGGAGTCACGCATCATGTCCTTCATCAAGAAATCTAATCCTGGCTTTATCCGAGACAACTCAAATTCGGGACCATGGTGACCGACAATGGGAAGAACGCGGTGTCGGTGCTGTGTCAAGGAGGGCTGAGCCATGCACCCTGCATGGCACACGTGTTCAATCTGGCAGTCAAGTGGTCCCTGAAGCCATCTGCAAGACATCCTAAAAATGGCCAGGATACTTTGCATGCACTTCAGCCACTCGTACACTGCAAAGCACATCCTCCTTGAGCAGCAGCGGCAGAACGGCATCCCACAACATAGGCTGATATGCGACGTTGCCACCCGTTAGAATCGCACCCTCCATATGTTGGACTGACTATATGAACAGAGAAAGGCCATAAACGATTTCTTGATGATCCAAGCGAACAGGAGTACTCCCCTGTGTAACTTCGATGTCGGCCAGTGGCAGCTCATGCGTGACACCTGCCGTTTGCTCAGGCCTTTTGAGGAGGCCATGTTATTTGTCAGTCACCAGGACTACGGGATGAACAATGTCATTCCACTGCTTCATGTCCTGGACTAGATGCTGGTAAATCTGGCTGGTCAGGGGACTGAAGACTTGACCCTTAGGTCTCACGGCCACATGAACCCTGTGGGGAGGAGGACATGGGGCACAAGCAATGTGTAGTGAAATGGGTGGTGTTTACACACAGGTGACAGGAGAGGAGGAGCAGGAGCAACCAGAGGAGCTACAGGGCGATGAGGAAAACGAGGCAGAGGATCCAGACACATCGTGGCAGTATGCAGTGGAGATGGAGGCAGGGAGTCCCTCCGAGTCACTTGCACAAATGGCCCGATGCATGCTCACTAGCTTGCGTAGTGACAGCTGAATTGTCACCATTCGGCAGAGGGATGACCATAGCTACCCCAAGAAGAACTCGCCTGTCCACCCAAAATGTGGAGAGACTGACGTTTGTCAAGATAAATCAGGCGTGTATCAGCCAAGATTTCCACCGACCAATGCCTGATGCATCAGATTATATCATTCATGGTGCCACACCAACACTTTGACAAAAGAGACTGGTTTCTTCTGGATACCTGCCTCAGCTACTATTCTGATGCTGCCACCCGCCTGATGCCACACATCTGACGCCAAGTGCTCCTTCTTTCACCCACAATCTTCAGCTGGTACTCGTATTGCCACCCACCTCCCCACTCTGTCATTGGGTCACTCTGTGGTCTCCTGAAGCTCATGCCACCTCCACACTATGTCACCTTGCCGTTCTGTGGTCTCCTGATGCTGCTGTCACCTCTACACGATCTCACCTTGCCACTCTGTGGTCTCCTGATTCTGCTGCCACCTCCACACTGTCATTGTGCCACTCTGTGGCCTCCTGATGCTGCTGCCACCTCCACACTGTCATTGTGCCACTCTGGGGCCTCCTCCTGATGCTGCCGCCACCTCCAGATTCTGTCATTGGCCACTTTGTGGTCTCCTCATACTGCTTCCACCTCACCACTATGTCATAGAACCACTCTGTGGACTTCTCATGCTGTTCCCACCCTCCCCACTAAATGACTGGGTCACTATTTTGCCTTTTGGCCTGGCTGACATCATGATTTATTTTACTCTTCTTCTGATCTGTTAGAAGGAAGAAAAAATGAGATGCACACCGGATCCTGTCTGTATAGCAGCTCTAAGGCCTGTATGGTCCCATCAGAATTGGCTTATGATTTGGTAGCATGAGTGGGTACAAAACACAAAAGACATGCAAAAATTCCATTCACGTGTCATCTCGTGTCATCTCTGTTTTGGATCCACTCCTGTTTTTTTTGGCATTAGCAATACTGATGGATTACTGCCCAAATGCTGACCGAGTGAAGGCAGATGCTCATCAGACAGAATACATTTTTGGGGGTTATTGTTCTGACGGATCAGAGGAACGTCAAAATAATCTGTGACGTCAACACAAACTTACTGCTGACACCCTCTCCAATCTGTTGGGGGGCTCTACCTGTATAATTGTTTAACAGAACAGGTTCTGTGGACATCTATGTGGAATCAGCTGACGGTAGTGTAAAAGGAGTGCGCTTCTTCTTGATGCTAACATTGACCTGTAAGGCTGAGTTCATAGTTATTTGGTCAGTTTTGGCCCCGTGACTGCCCTAATGATTGAAGTGTGCAGTGATTCTAAGAGCGACACCTGTCATCTGCATGTCTTACTGACTCACAGTATTATTTCACTACCACAGTGTGTTACTGCAAGGCACAGTGTTCTACACCACTATAACGGTTCTCTGCAGCCAGGAAATAGACGTTTTTAACGTGATTCACCGCAAATAAATTTGGATCGAACTAAATTTTTTTGTAAAATTCGGCAAACCGGCCGAATCAAATCTTTGAAAAATTCGCTCATCTCTAGTGACCACATACAGCACATGTACAAGATTCACCGATGTGTGAATGAGGCTAAAGGGTGTTCTTTAGTGTGCTCTTGAGCCGTGGATACTGCTAAATTGCTGGGGCGCACTTGGACTTGCCAGTTGAAACAAAGGTGCAGTCCAGATTAGTTCAGCATTTAGCGATCACCTTGGTGCGGTACCCATGGCTCAAAACACACATGTAATAGCACTATGGGGGGACTGGCCAAAGACTCTACAGAGATATCTCCTGGTGGGTCAATGCTCAGGGAACTGCCTGAACCCTCCTCCCGGCCACTTCCGGGTACATATTGACCTGATGCTCTCAACAATAATTAATGCTGGGAGCATCAGGTACTTATGCACCTCACCAACAGCCACAGGTGCTCTCCTGAACTCAACTGTATTACCTTCCCTCTGTTGTGTTGCCTGGTCTTCTGTCAATTCGGAACTACTTTTTTTTTTTTTCCAGGGCCATTTTAAGTTTCCAGTCTGCCCCTGAATATTACCCTAACACATCAACTACACTGTCGGTGAAATTGTTTTGAGATGACCATTAAAATAAAGAGTGAAAAATTGTCTTCTAGAGGTGTGGTCTTCTAAGACAGCAATCCGGGACCTGAGAATTTGTAACTGAAAAATGTAGTCTATAGCTAATAAAAGCCAATGTGTTACAATATCAATTCAAGTGGTTGGATCGCTGTGAAACCAAGGGTAGGACAAGTTTCTGGGACTCACTTATTTCCCATTCTCTATTAAAAAAAATATGAAAGTTTTGCTGAATCAATGGTTCTTTGGATGAGTCAAAGAACAGAGCTGTTTGGCTGACAGCTATTGTACCTTATGTATATGGACATCATTCAGCCCTACAGAGAAAAGGATCTGGATATAAGGAGCATCTTAATAAGGACTTTTCTATTCAATCGGGTGTAAACAGGTAAGGATTAACCACCAAAAATGTAAGTTATTAATAGAGCCCATAAAAATTGTTAATCACCGTTGGAAGGAACCTTGCATAATATTAAAGGTAAGCTTATCAAGTATTTTGCAAGTCTGAGCAAAACCCACAGTACGAATCTAAGAAACCAGCAGGACACTTCAATTCCTGTTTTTTAAAGAGGTTATCCACAGTACTTTTACCAATCCCTACCCACATTATCCATTAGGAAGTATACCGTAATACAAGGAGAAGTGTCCCTCATTCAGCCAGAGTAGAGAGCAACTGTGAATAATTTCTCCCTCTGGAGGACCAGGCATGTTCTAGGCATTCTCTTTGACCTGTGCAGAGGCTAGTGTGCAGAGAAGAGGAGTAGATAAGCCGTGACATAATCTATTGCTAATGGTGGATCCTGTGTTATCCATATATAGATGATAAAGAGACTACATACTGTATATAGAGAGATAGTGAGTTCTACAGAAAAAATAAATGTGAGCCTATTATTAGGCTTGGTGAAAACTGCAGGATTTCAAGTTTGCCTTTTTAACAACTATAGATAGTGACATGGAAAATTATAAATAACCACCCAAAAATCTTAAAAAAATTTGTTGATTTAGATGACCAATAATTCTCTGATGATAAATTCCCTCCATAAGGATGTGGCCTAGTTTGGTACTAACTGATTTTCTTTTTAAAGGGAACCCATCACTATGAAAATGCAGTTCAATCTATAGACAGTATGTTATAAAGCAGGAGGAACTGAGCAGGTGGATGGATAGATTTGTGGGAAAAGATTCATTAAAATTAAAACTTGCAATCTATACATCAAACCTCTGATCTTCTTACACTTAGGAGTCATGTGGATGGTCCTATATGACAAAGCATAGAATTAGCTGTTAATCACAGAGTAGGACCTCCCACATGACTCCTAAGCGTAAAAAAGAGCAGAGGTTTCATGTATAAATTACATGCTTTACTGAATAATTTCCAAAAAATCTATACACCCATCATCTGCTCAGATCCTCCTGCTCTATAACATGCTGCCTATAGCTTGTGTAGGCTTATGTAGGTTTAGCGTAGGACCGGCCTGACCTGAGACCACCTTGGCGCTTGGTAGGCGGGCACAGATGTGTTTTGATCAAAATATATTGGCTAAGTGTCTCAGATTTTATCATATCAGAGTGAGGACTTTTTCCATATATAATGCTTGCATCTACTTTATTAAGTGCATTATTATCTTATTTCTGTATTTTCTTCAATAATATGGTCAGGGACATCCGCACATTTATATATCATACCATGCAGAATGTTTTTATCTTTGTTTTTTTCTGTCTATAGCTTGCCCTGCATATTCATGGTGACAGGTTGCTATATACGGTAATTTTTATATTTTCATTCAATCATTGTTTTTGGGTTTTGTTTTATGGAAAGAGATACATTCAGGATGCATCAGGGTGTCTTCCAATTTGGCAGCATTCCGTTTTGTGACCAGACACAAAACCGCTGCAAGCTGCGTTTTTTTGTCCGTTCATAAACACGGAATGGAGCTACCGTCTGCATCTTTTGCGGCCCCACTGAAGTGAATGGGTCTGCATCTGAGCGGAAAAAAATGCAGCTCGGGTGCAGAACCAAACCACATTCGTGTGCACAAGCCCTAAGTCAATGGTGATGGATCTGTTTTTTTAGGAGCATAAGGCCTCATGCACACGACCGTTGTTGTGTTCCGTTCCGCAAAATGGGGTTCCGTTGTTCCGTGATCCGTTTCCGTTTTTGTTTCCGCGTGTCTTCCTTTATTTTTGGAGGATCACCAGACATGAAGGAAAGTAAAAAAAAGTCTAAGTCAAGTTTGTCATGCAAATGATAGGAAAAAAACGGACGCGCGGACGCGGATGACAATCTTGTGTGACTCCACGGTCCCATTGACTTGAATGGGTCCGCGAACCGTTTTCCGTGAAAAAAATAGGACAGGTTATATTTTTTTGACGGACTGGAACCACGGATCACGGATGCGGATGAGAAATGGTGCATTAGCCGTGTTTTCAACGGACCCATTGAAAGTCAATGGGTCCACAGAAAATCACGAAAAACAGAACAACGGACACGGAATAAAACAACAGTCGTGTGCATGAGGCCTAAAAAAAACAGATCCATCACCCATTGACTTTCAATGTACTTAGTGAAGGATCTGTTTTTTTTCCGTTTTGATTTCACACAACTGCATCCTAATGGAACGGATGCATCCTGATGTGCAAAATCAAAACAGATCCGTTTAATTCCGGTATAGAGATCCTCTGCTGGATATCAACACCGGAATTACAAACGCAAGTGTTGACTATTGGCTCATGCACACGAACGTACTTTCTGTCAGTGTCCGTTCTGTTTTTTTTTTTGCCGGACCGTATGCGGAACCATTCATTTCAATGGGTCCGCAAAAAAAACAAAAGGTACTCCATGTGCATTCCATTTCTGTATGTCCGTATTTCCGTTCCGCAAAAAAATAGAACATGTCCTATTATTATCTGCATTACGGACAAGGATAGTAGTGTTCTATTAGGGCTGTTTCACACGAGCGAGTCCATTGCGGGAATCACGCTCCGTGTGTGAGTGTGATCCTCCGCTCTGGACTTGCAGGAGTGCACAGCATTATCATGATTTATAATGCTGTGTGTCTCTGCATGGCCTTTTTTCCACAGAATCATAGTGACATAAAGCTGTCAGTATGATTCTGTAGAAATAAGGTCAAGCAGAGGCACATAGCATTATAAATCATGATAATGCCGCGCGCTCCTGCAAGTCCAGAGCGGAGGATCACACTCACACACGGAGTGTGATTCCCGCAATGGACTCGCTCATGTGAAACAGCCCTTAGGGGCCAGCTTTTCCGTTCCGCTAAATACGGAATGCACACGGACGTGATCTGTATTTTTTGCGGACCGCAAAATACATACGGTCGTGTGCATGAGGCCTAATAGTACAGCCTATGGATCCCAGGCAGCAGCTTTAATGCAACTCTGTGCCTTTTAACTGGTCATAATTGCAGATACTTTTATTTGTTGCTATTTTTCTTTTTTTTTTTTATGAGTAATTGTGGCTGTAGGGCTTTATCTGTAGGCAAGGAAACTGGCCTGTAAAGTCTCGCCTTTTAAAATCATCAGCTCCTCCTGAAACATTACATTCCCCATGCACCATATAACTCTAAACAGTACATCATTTCCTAGCAGGTAATTACACTAAGTCTACACCAACCTACATAACAACAGTTCCCTTGGCAATATCTGCATTTGGTGCCTCTAAAAGCAAAGACTTTTTGTGCTGCTGTGGATGATTACACAGGTAAAGTATATATTGAGGGTTCAGTAGTTAGATAGTCCACTTGTCAGCATTATGGTGCTTTATGTAGATATTATGCCTCCATCCAAAGACACATTGCCTTATAAAAAGGATTCCAATTTGCAGTTAATTAAGTTTTATGTAAGTAAGTTGATGTTTATGGGGCCCGAATGACCAGTTCGGCTCTGTGACAAGTCTCATCCAGCCAGCAGTTTTTACAAGGTAACCATTCTTCATCACTTCCATACAACAAACTATTTTTAGCGGGTTCCCTTAAAGGGGTTGTTCAGGATTTCCATATTGATGACCTATATTCAGGAAAGGCCATCAATTTGATCAAATCGGTGGTAGTTCAACATGACGCACCCCCGCCAGTCAGTTGTTTGCTTGCAGCTCCGGTATCAGATTTTGGCGCTGGAGCTACTCAGTTCTTTGCACTGTGTAGTGGGTGTAGCTGGTGACTACCGGGTTTTTCCCATTTACTTCAATAGGAGCAGAGCTGCAGTTATCGACTCCATCCACTACACAATGGAACGGAGCTGTGTAGCTCTGGCGCTGGAGCTATAAGGAAACAGCTCACTGCTGATGCCAGATATTGATGGTCTGTCCTGAGGATAGGCCATCAATACCGAAATCCTAGACAATTCCTTTAAGTATTAGTAAGTAAGTCTTTTATTGGTGAGCAAACAATACACTCTTTTTTCCTGTTCATTTTTATAAATAATTTTCTAAAGTTCTAATTGGTATATTATTATTTCTCTCGTAATTACTAATTAATTCAGATATTAGTATTATATTTCAGATAGTATTTTTCTTCTTTTCTTTTTATGCACACTTTTTTTGTCCAGTGCTCCATGAAGATGTATTACTATCATAGAACGTTATTATGTACCGTATGTCCTCTCGCCACCCTTGGTTGAACCTGATGGACATTTATGTCTTTTTTCAACTACAGTAACAATGTCATTAATGCCTAGGAGTATGTATCTTGCTTTAGGCCTCATGCACACGGCCGTATGTATTTTACGGTCTGCAAAAAATGGATCCTCAAGTATGATGACATCCGTGTGCATTCCGTATTTTGGGGAACGGAACAGCTGGCCCCTAATAGAACACTACTATCCTTGTCCGTAATGCGGACAATAATAGGATATGTTCTATTTTTTTGCAGAACAGAAAAAAAACGGACATACGGAAACGGAATGCATACGGAGTACCTTCTGTTTTTTGGGCGAGGACCCATTGAAATGAATGGTTTCGCATACGATCCGGAAAAAAAATGGAACGGACACAGAAAGAAAATACATTTTTGTGCATGAGCCCTTAAAGGAAACTTATTACATAAAAATGTGAATTAGTCAGCAGGCAGCTTGTTATATGGGCAGATCGATGTACAGTTTTTCGGGGAAAGATTCAGTAAAACTTGTATTTTATTCATTTATATTTCTGCTCATTCTGGTCTTTGAAGTCAAGGAGACAGTCATAGAGGGAAGGCTGTCAATCACTGATAGGACCGCCTCCTGGACTTCAAAACCCAGAATGAGCAGGAATATAAATGGAAAAATTATAAATTTTACTGAATATTTTTCCATACATCAAACTGTTCAGCTCCTCTTGCTCTATAACATGCTGCCTGCAGCTCAGACACCATGTTCAATGTGACAGGTTCCCTCCAATTTTCATTTTTGTTTATTTCCTTCTTATCTTCCAAGAGCCATAACTTTTTACATTTCCATTTAGACAGCCCTATGGGGGGTTATTTTTTTGTGGGATAAGTTGTATTTTTTTAATGGCACCATTTAATTTACCATATCTTGTATTGGAAAATGGGAAAAAATCATTTTTTTGGGTTTTGTTTTTACAACATTCACTATGCGCTACTAATGACATGACAACCTTATTCTGTGGTCAGTATTGTTACAATAACACCAAATGTTTCTTATGTTCATTTTTTTTTAGATAGATTTAGATAGCAATAGATTACAGTCTGTGTGATTTTCACAGGCTTCCTGATAAGCCATGCCTCGGTGCATAGCTTTGCAGGCAGCTATGACAGTCCTGGGAGCCTTCACAAGGCCCCAGTCTGCCATAGCAACTGAATGGAGTCCCGCAATTTGCAGTGGGTGCCCTGATCAGAAGACAGAGGGAGCCCCCTTCTTTTTTTGTATAACCCCATAGATGCCGCTGTTGCTATTGACAGATGCATCTGAGGTGTTAAATGACTGGGATCAGAGTCATCTCTGATCTCAGTCAGTGACTGCAGGTGTTTGCTGTATTAAGCCAGTCAGCACCTGCCGCAAATGGAGTGAGCTCAGCACATGAGTCCACTCCATTGAACCGCTTAACACATATGACATACAGGTACATCATACAGGGTTAGGGGGTTGAATGAGTTGTCTAAACTGGACAACCTCCTTTCGGAATGCAGTTCATCCCAATAATCACTCATGTATCCAGGAAAAGATGTGGCTGCACTAACCCAGTAATGTCATCTTCTGGTTCAAAGGGTTAATACAGGAGCCTTAAATGTAATAAAAAAAACAAAAAAACAATATCTCTTCATGTCTCCAGTGGTCCCTGCCTTTCTTTGTTCATGGTCACGTATTGGCATGTGAACACTGAGGCCGATCATTGGCCTAATCAGTTACTTGTGTTACTTACTGGCATCATGTTTTTTTGCTGAGCAGTGATTAGAATAGTACAACAAATGAACTCTGAGGCCACTAGTTGGCTGCAGTGGTCATGTACTGGCAGCGTGTGATCATAGACCAACAGGACCTGCCAGGGTATGTGTTCTGGATTGGCGGGGGTTGAGGAGGTGAGCATTGTTTTTTACTTACCGTATTTTTCGCCCTATAAGACACACTTTCCCCCCAAAAGTGGGTCTTATGGGGTGAATACTAATGAGTGCCTCCATTATGGAAGCGCTCATTAGTACCGGAGGACTGGGCTCTGTACTCACCACTTCCTGGTCCTCAGCCATTCGCTGTGCTGTGTCCAGCGCACAGTGTGAGGATATGAGCAGTCTGTGACCTCATGCTGGGCACATCAGATCACAACACAGCGCACAGCACAAAGAGAGATGGATCCTGGGAGCGGCGGCGTCCAGAGCAGGAGAGGTACTTTAAAAAAAATATTTGCTCTGAGGCATGGGGGTCTGATCTGAGGCATGGGGGTCTGATATGAGGTATGGGGGTCTCATCTGAGGTCTGAATGGGGGGATCTTATTTATATTAGGGCTCTTATCTGAGGTTTGATTTTAGGTACTTTACATTGGGGTCTGAGCTCAGGTCTGATTGTGGGTCTAATCCGAGGTCTTATTGGGGTCTTATTAAAATTAGGGGTCTGATTGGGGCTGTGGGCTGAGGTCTGATTAACATTGGCGGTTTGATTCGTGGTCTTATCTGATTTCTAATGAAAATTTTTTTTTTTCTTATTTTCCTCTAAACCCTAGGTGCATCTTACGGGCAGGTGTGTCTTATAGGGTGAAAAATACAGTAATTTTATCAATTTTTTATTTTATTTTTTCAGAAACCGGATAACCCCTTTAATGTAGTACCGCAATTACTTGTCTTATCTAAATGAATTGTAGTCTCTTCCAAAGCAGGTGATAATGGGTCCAGAGGTTCTTCAACATGTTTAATTACTTCTAGGGAATATTGGATTCAATATATGGCATCTAAAATGGATGGACACACTTACTTATGGCATACTTGGACAGCAGTGACTATGACCAGGGTATTTTATTACAGCTTTGAGCCAGTGTCCCAGTCTTCTTTGACCATCTTATTATGACCCCAAACATATATCAGAATTACAAGGATTTCATATAGAAAATATAAAACTCCATTACTGTCTTAGAGAAGCTATAGATATAAAATGTGGATTTCTTTCAGGGTTTGCCATCAGGACCACCTGTTTCTTTATTATAGCAGCTATGCTTCACTTTTGATGTTTTTTTTTTCCTTTTTAACTTTATTTTTCCTTATAATATTGGTAAAACTAAATCCAGACGTTTGGACAAAATGAAATTTACACAATACAGCTGCTAGCAATTATTTCACTCTGACAACATGGACGCCTCCGTGCATAAAATTATGTATGTACACTGTATGTAACCAGGTGCAATCAAAATATATTCATCTTATTTGATTATTTACCTTGTACTAAGTCATTTATATTTTAGCTTACATTTTCCAGACAGCTGTGTTGAATTTCAATGATATTTTGTTGTGCATAATTTAAGTGTGTCGGCCAATAGAATTAGTATTTTTAATTTCTTAGCAGTTCATACAGCTAGGTTGGCTTGAATTAATTTGTTGTACTTTATGCATTTTATTATTGTTTAGTGTGATCAAGGGTGCTTAATGACTTGTTTTTACTGGATTATGTAATTTGTAAAGCTGGCTAATTTTTACTGTAATTATAATTTAGGTTCAGTTTAGGAGAACGGTATAATTTAGCACAAAACTGGAGCCAAGTTGTGTCTCTGTTAAAATTGAGCTACACCTTAAAGTATATTTCAAGACTGAATTAACAACATACAATAAAAAGCCAAGGTTTATGCAACAACCTGTTATATAATTTAATTAAGTCTAGATTAACAAGGCAAAGAGAAATTGAAAATTATTCACAGCACAATATTTCAGTAAATCGCTCCTGTTTCAAAAGTTACTATCCTCATTATTGCCAAGTGGAGAGTGAAGATATTTCTTGTGGGTTTTTTTTCCAAAGTTTTTAAGGCAGTTATAAACTTTAGGAAGAAGAATAAAAATTGTATTTTTATGTCCAAACTGAATATCTCTCTATGTTATTATAGTTGTTTTCTTTCTGACTGCTCCTATTGAAACAGAACGTATTCCTACCTGGAGGGGTATGAGAATTTATGTGTAACAGCAGTGGGTGTGGAACCACTGTGTCAACAAAAAGATTTGACTTTGGGCTAATCATAAGGATGTTACCCTGGCAGTCCCATGGTTTTTACCCTCGAACCCCTGTACAGGGATATGGACTTGAATGCAGGGGAACCACCAGGCCACAGTAAACAGACAGCAAAGGATAAATACAGAGGTCAGGCACAGGTCAGGCAGCGGACAGTCAGAAGACATTAAATTAAATCACATTACCTTTTCAGGAACTTAGAAATCTATGGAATCTATTGCTCAGGCCCCCTCCCAAAGGGGAAGGTGCACTAGGTACCCAAAGGTAGGCTGGAGCAGATTAGCCTGCATATGTTGGCCCTTTAAGAGCCAGAGGTAGCATGTGCGTGCTTTACAAGCTCAGTAAGAGAGACCTAGGCAACAAGCAGCCTGTGTGAATGTACAACACAACCCCCGGCAGCTGAACCCACGGGGAAGATAAGAGCAAGAGACAGGTCCGCACTACCAGAATGCCAAAACCTGGGACTGGTAAAAGAAGTAGCGGAGGCTGCAGGCCATCACTATAACATTATGGAGGTTTTATGACTTCAGTGTATGAGTGCCTTCCCCTAACTAATCAGCACTATGAGAGTAACAAACACATAAAAAAGGTAGGAGAGATCAGGACAATTTTTGTGTATACTTGCTGGGTTGTACTAGAAGAGTGCCAGAGAACCCTGTAATGGCCCTCAAAGAACCAGCAGAAGGCAAGCCCATTTAAAACTTACTTTGGAGTCAATCACATGCCACTAGGATCTAGTTTTTAGTTAATAAAAAAAATGTTTTAGTTCTCATTCAGTATATGTCCTGGATGGCACTTACTAGTATAGCCTTTGTTGGGTACCATTTGTGAGCCATGTCCCCTTGGTGGTGAAATCTTCTGTGCTGCCCGAATAGGGGTCCTGTCCATAAAATGGCTGCTGATGGAGGGTCATGTGACCCTCCAGATGTAAGATACAGTGGAGGAGGCTGAGTGATGTGTCTGGTCATATGTCCCTCCATTAGTGGCCATTTTATGGACAGAACCTCTGTGTGGACAGCACAAAAGACTTGACAAACAAGGGGACATACCTTATGAAGTATAGAAAATGGTGCACAATTGGTAGGTCATCAATAAATTCTGGAGAACAGCCTTTCAGGACAGTATGAAAGTGATTTATAGCCTCTTTCATAATATATTTGAATTACTTATTAATAGATACCTTTTTTAATTATTGCATTGCACTTATTTTTCCCTAAAAAGCATTTTTCCTATTTGTCTTTATTAGGATTTTTTTCTTTTCTCCTTCTCAATGGAATCTTTTACAGGGAGTGCAGAATTATTAGGCAAGTTGTATTTTTGAGGATTAATTTTATTATTGAACAACAACCATGTTCTCAATGAACCCAAAAAACTCATTGATATCAAAGCTGAATATTTTTGGAAGTAGTTTTTAGTTTGTTTTTAGTTTTAGCTATTTTAGGGGTATATCTGTGTGTGCAGGTGACTATTACTGTGCATAATTATTAGGCAACTTAACAAAAAACAAATATATACCCATTTCAATTATTTATTTTTACCAGTGAAACCAATATAACATCTCAACATTCACAAATATACATTTCTGACATTCAAAAACAAAACAAAAAAACAAATCAGTGACCAATATAGCCACCTTTCTTTGCAAGGACACTCAAAAGCCTGCCATCCATGGATTCTGTCAGTGTTTTGATCTGTTCACCATCAACATTGCGTGCAGCAGCAACCACAGCCTCCCAGACACTGTTCAGAGAGGTGTACTGTTTTCCCTCCTTGTAAATCTCACATTTGATGATGGACCACAGGTTCTCAATGGGGTTCAGATCAGGTGAACAAGGAGGCCATGTCATTAGATTTTCTTCTTTTATACCCTTTCTTGCCAGCCACGCTGTGGAGTACTTGGACGCGTGCGATGGAGCATTGTCCTGCATGAAAATCATGTTTTTCTTGAAGGATGCAGACTTCTTCCTGTACCACTGCTTGAAGAAGGTGTCTTCCAGAAACTGGCAGTAGGACTGGGAGTTGAGCTTGACTCCATCCTCAACCCGAAAAGGCCCCACAAGCTCATCTTTGATAATACCAGCCCAAACCAGTACTCCACCTCCACCTTGCTGGCGTCTGAGTCGGACTGGAGCTCTCTGCCCTTTACCAATCCAGCCACGGGCCCATCCATCTGGCCCATCAAGACTCACTCTCATTTCATCAGTCCATAAAACCTTAGAAAAATCAGTCTTGAGATATTTCTTGGCCCAGTCTTGACGTTTCAGCTTGTGTGTCTTGTTCAGTGGTGGTCGTCTTTCAGCCTTTCTTACCGTGGCCATGTCTCTGAGTATTGCACACCTTGAGCTTTTGGGCACTCCAGTGATGTTGCAGCTCTGAAATATGGCCAAACTGGTGGCAAGTGGCATCTTGACAGCTGCACGCTTGACTTTTCTCAGTTCATGGGCAGTTATTTTGCGCCTTGGTTTTTCCACACGCTTCTTGCGACCCTGTTGACTATTTTGAATGGAACGCTTGATTGTTCGATGATAACGCTTCAGAAGCTTTGCAATTTTAAGAGTGCTGCATCCCTCTGCAAGATATCTCACTATTTTTGACTTTTCTGAGCCTGTCAAGTCCTTCTTTTGACCCATTTTGCCAAAGGAAAGGAAGTTGCCTAATAATTATGCACACCTAATATAGGGTGTTGATGTCATTAGACCACACCCCTTCTCATTACAGAGATGCACATCACCTAATATGCTTAATTGGTAGTAGGCTTTCGAGCCTATACAGCTTGGAATAAGACAACATGCATAAAGAGGATGATGTGGTCAAAATACTCATTTGCCTAATAATTCTGCACTCCCTGTAGATATCTGATTGCTTGATCTGATGCCCTTATCCCTTCACTCCTGACAGCTCATAAACAACCCTTTAAAGGGGTTGTCTCACTTTGGCAAATTACATTTATCGTGAAGACAAAGTTTATACAAGGCATTGTAATGTATTGTGATTGTTCATATTGCCTCCTTTGCTGGCTTGGTTCATTTTTCCATTGCATTATATACTGCTTGTTTCCAAAGGTTATGACCAACGCTGTAGCGCAGACACCAGGTGGCCAGGACAGGAGCTGTTGTGCATGTGGGTCTATGCATGCTCCCACAGTCCTGCCACCAGAGAGGCAAGTGCCTTTTCCTATAGTGTTCAAACACAGCCTCTGCTGCTGGATTACAGGGTGCTTATAACCCCTGGAAATGAGCAGTGGATAATCTGATTGAAAAATGATTCAAGCCAGCAAAGGAGGCAACCCTGAAGTGAGACAACCCCTTTAAAGGGAATATGTTATCAGTTTTATGCTGGTCTAAATCCACCTTCTGGTTCTCCTCACCCTCCTGCCTATGATTGACATTATTTTTTCTATAGCATTCACTAGCTAGGGGCACAAGATTATGAGGACTCATTGGTGCTCTAAAGCTGTTCAATAGATATTTTAGCAAAACAGTGACCCAAGATTTGTTAAGGGTAGCATAAAATTGGTGACACATTCCCTTTAAGCTAAATCATGGTTGAACTGATTGAGCTTAAACAAGTGTTTATGAGCTGTCAGATGTGAAGAGATAATCCAGCTCACTGACGAATTTCAGAGAGAAGGAGAAAGAACAGTCTGCGGAGTCAGTGAAACCTGAAGGCTACATAGGACAAATGGTGGGAAACTTTTAATAAAGACCAACTAGAAAAATCCTAATAAAAAAAATAATAATCTTAAATGCCCAAAAGTCTCCATGACCTTTAAAATGTATAAAACGATTTTTGCAACCTGTTAAAAAGTCCAAGGCTCTCTGTATCAAAGCCTAGTTTGATTGAGTGGTAACAATTGTAAATGTTGCTTCACAAAGTTAGAAATATGTTAAAAGTTGCTTTTTTTTTATTTGTTACATTTTGTACTAAATCCAATTTATGTGAAGATATTAAAAATGAGCTAGCAGGAGTTTCAGTCTATCCAGAGCCAGAGCATAATAATAGACAAATGATAAAATCTGCAGCCGCAGATTTTGAAGAGCTTTTACAGAAATCGTTATTAGATGTCTTACAATGTAGCCTTTAACCCGCAAAACTTTTCAAGGCACATCCTTGCATCTGGATAAAATCCATCAGTGACATTGCTCTCTTTAATTTAGGTCTAAATTACAGTGCTGGTCTCCTTTTTCTGGTGAAGCTGAATGCCATTTGAAAGTATCACAGTAGGTAACAGTCATGAAAGAGTTGAGTCAATTCAAATTTAGATTTAAAAAAAATGGAATTTCGGATTAAATGTAAGTAATGCATGTCAAAAGAATAACTGATAGAGATGCGCAAAGTGGCCCACCAAGTTAAAGCCTATATCGTTTCATAGTATATCTTAACACGGGGGGGTCTCAAACTGGGACGGATATATGGGGCACACATAGAAGAATTTCCAGTTGATGGGCTGCATGGACCATATTAACCACCTCAGCCCCTATGGCTTAAACACCCTGAAAGACCAGGCCACTTTTTACACTTCTGCACTACACTACTTTCACCGTTTATTGCTCGGTCATGCAACTTACCACCCAAATGAATTTTACCTCCTTTTCTTCTCACTAATAGAGCTTTCATTTGGTGGTATTTCATTGCTGCTGACATTTTTACTTTTTTTGTTATTAATCGAAATTTAACGATTTTTTTGCAAAAAATGACATTTTTCACTTTCAGTTGTAAAATTTTGCAAAAAAAACGAGATCCATATATAAATTTTGCTCTAAATTTATTGTTCTACATGTCTTTGATAAAAAAAAAATGTTTGGGTAAAAAAAAAATGGTTTGGGTAAAAGTTATAGCGTTTACAAACTATGGTACAAAAATGTGAATTTCCGCTTTTTGAAGCAGCTCTGACTTTCTGAGCACCTGTCATGTTTCCTGAGGTTCTACAATGCCCAGACAGTACAAACACCCCACAAATGACCCCATTTCGGAAAGTAGACACCCTAAGGTATTCGCTGATGGGCATAGTGAGTTCATAGAACTTTTTATTTTTTGTCACAAGTTAGCGGAAAATGATGATTTTTTTTTTTGATTTTTTTTTTCTTACAAAGTCTCATATTCCACTAACTTGTGACAAAAAATAAAAACTTCTATGAACTCACTATGCCCATCAGCGAATACCTTGGGGTGTCTTCTTTCCAAAATGGGGTCACTTGTGGGGTAGTTATACTGCCCTGGCATTCTAGGGGCCCAAATGTATGGTAAGGAGTTTGAAATCAAATTCTGTAAAAAATGGCCGGTGAAATCCGAAAGGTGCTCTTTGGAATGTGGGCCCCTTTGCCCACCTAGGCTGCAAAAAAGTGTCACACATGTGGTATCTCCGTACTCAGGAGAAGTTGGGGAATGTGTTTTGGGGTGTCATTTTACATATACCCATGCTGGGTGAGATAAATATCTTGGTCAAATGCCAACTTTGTATAAAAAAATGGGAAAAGTTGTCTTTTGCCAAGAAGTCTGGAATATAAATGTCTAAACATTTTTACGCATTTGGATTCCGTGAGGGGTATGGTGAGTTCATGTGAGATTTTATTTTTTGACACAAGTTAGTGGAATATGAGACTTTGTAAGAAAAAAAATTATAATTTCCGCTAACTTGGGCCAAAAAAATGTCTGAATGCAGGGGGGTGATCAATGACAGGGGGGTGATCAGGGAATCTATATGGGGTGATCACCCCCCTGTCATTGATCACCCCCCTATAAGGCTCCATTCAGATGTCCGTATGTGTTTTGCGGATCCGATCCATGTATCAGTGGATCCGTAAAAATCATACGGACATCTAAATGCAGCCTTACAGGGGGGTGATCAATGACAGGGGGTGATCAGGGAGTCTATATGGGGTGATCACCTCCGTCATTGATCACTCCCCTGTAAGGCTCCATTCAGACGTCCGTATGCGTTTTGCGGATCCGATCCATCTATCAGTGGATCCGTAAAAATCATACGGACATCTGAATGCAGCCTTACAGGGGGGTGATCAATGACAGGGGGGTGATCAATGACAGGGGGTGATCAGAGAGTCTATATGGGGTGATCACCTCCGTCATTGATCACTCCCCTGTAAGGCTCCATTCAGACGTCCGTATGCGTTTTGCGGATCCGATCCATCTATCAGTGGATCCGTAAAAACCATACGGACATCTGAATGCAGCCTTACAGGGGGGTGATCAATGACAGGGGGTGAACAGGGAGTCTATATGGGGTGATCACCTCCGTCATTGATCACTCCCCTGTAAGGCTCCATTCAGACGTCTGTATGCGTTTTGCGGATCCGATCCATCTATCAGTGGATCCGTAAAAATCATACAGACATCTGAATGCAGCCTTACAGGGGGGTGATCAATGACAGGGGGGTGATCAATGACAGGGGGGTGATCAGGGAGTCTATATGGGGTGATCACCTCCGTCATTGATCACTCCCCTGTAAGGCTCCATTCAGACGTCCGTATGCGTTTTGCGGATACGATCCATCTATCAGTGGATCCGTAAAATTCATACGGACCTCTGAATGGAGCTTTACAGGGGGTTATCAATGACAGGGGGGTGATCAGGGAGTCTATATAGGGGGGTGATCAGGGGTGATCAAGGGTGAATAAGGGGTTAATAAGTGACGGGGGGGGGGGTGTAGTGTAGTGGTGCTTGGTGCAACATATTACTGAGCTGCCTGTGTCCTCTGGTGGTCGATCCAAACAAAGGGGACCACCAGAGGACCAGGTAGCAGGTATATTAGACGCTGTTATCATAACAGCGTCTAATATACCTGTTAGGGGTTAAAAAAATTACATCTCCAGCCTGCCAACGAACGATCGCCGCTGGCAGGCTGGAGATCCACTCGCTTACCTTCCGATCCTGTGAACGCGCGCGCCTGTGTGCGCGCGTTCACAGGAAATCTCGCGTCTCGCGAGAGGACGCGCCGGCGCGTCCACTCGGAATGAATCAACCACCTCCAGGACGCGTCTGTGCGTACAGCGGTCCGGAGGTGGTTAATATATACAAAAAAGACGTATAACCTAAACAAGCTGTACATATATGATTATATAGAGGATACCCAGGTTATACCAGCATGGTCCATATCACTACACTATATACAAGAAGATGTATAATATACCAGCTGTAAATGTATAATTATATACAGGAGATGCCTAGGTTATACCAACATGGTCCATATCACTATATACAAGAAGATGTATTACTTATACCAGCTGTACATATATAATTATATACAGGAGATGGCCAGGTTATACCAACATGATCCATATCACTATATACAAGAAGATGTATACCGTATACCAGTTTTACATTTATAATTATATACAGAAGATACCCAGGTTATACCAGCATGGGCCATATTACTGTATACAAGAAGATGTATAGTTAAACTAGTTGTACAAATATAATTATATACAGGAGATACCCAGGTTATACCAGCATGCTCCATATCACTATAAACAATAAAATGTATAACTTATACCAGCTGTACATATTATAATTAAATACAGGATATACCCAGGTTATGCCACCATGGTCTATATCACTATATACAAGAAGATGTATAACTTATACCAGCCGTACATATATAATTATATACAGAAGATGCCCAGGTTATACCAGCATGCTCCATATCACTATATACAAGAAGATGTATAACTTATACCAGCTGTACATATATAATTATATACAGGATATACCCAGGTTATACCAGCATGGTCTATATCACTATATACAAGAAGATGTATAACTTATACCAGCTGTACATATATAATTATATACAGGATATACCCAGGTTATACCAGCATGGTCTATATCACTATATACAAGCAAATACATGACTTATATCAGCTGTACATATACAATTATATACAGGAGATACCCAGGTTATACCAGCATGCTCCATATCCCTATATACAAGAATATATATAACTTATGCCAGCCGTACATATATAATTATGTACAGGAGATGCCCAGGTTATACCAGCAGGGTCTATATCACTGTATACAAGAAGATGTATAACTTATACCAGACGTACATATATAATTATATACAGTAGAGGCCCAGGTTATACCAGCAGGGTCTATATCACTTTATACAAGATGTATAACTTATACCAGCTGCACATATATAATTATATACAGAAGATGCCCAGGTTATACCAGCAGGGCCTATATCACTGTATACCAGAAGATATATAACTTATACCAGCTGTACTTATATAATTATATATAGGAGATACCTAGGTTATACTAGCATGCTCCATATCACTATATACAAGAAGATGTATAACTTATACCAGCCGTACATATATAATTATATACAGAAGATGCCCAGGTTATGCCAGCAGGATCTATATCACTGTATACAAGAAGATATATAACTTATACCAGCTGTACTTATATAATTATATATGCCCAGGTTATACCAGTAATTAACCATATAGGACTGTGCATGTCTGCTGCGCTGTGCACATGACAAAACATCAGTGATGTTGTGATGTCATGTGCTGCGTCACGGCCCAGGTTTATGGGTAAAGGGACCACTGCTAGGAATAGCTATTCCCAGTGGTGGTTCTTTGTCCACAAGGATCCTTAGGAAGCAGATACAGTTAAAAGTTGTGTCGCTGTCTGATCCACCTGTTAGGGGGGCTCGGCATGGTTTTTATGGCTGCCTGGCTGTCCTTCCTTGTAGGCCATGACCTGTTTCCTACTTGCTCATGCAAGCTTATTTTCCCTGGACTATCGCCGGCCACCAAGGATACTTAAGGCACCTTCCCCTGTGGAAGGGTGTCTGAGCATTAGGTTCTAAACCACTAGTCTTCTAGTGTGATTTATACCTATGCTTATTCTGGCCTTTGAAATCATGAAGGCAGTCCTATTAGTGATTGACAGTGTTAGCCCAGTGGTCCGTGCCAGCGCTGCTGCCCTTACCCGTGGGCACAGCGCCGGGCTCCCTCTTTCCCTCCTGCTGTCGTGCGCCATGCTAACAAGAGCGGGCATCCGGTAGCTTAACTGTTGTATCTGCACTCCATGCCAGAGTTTACTTCCTGCTTGAGTCCTGTACTGTTGTTTGGGCAGACACGGGCATGTCTCTCCTCCCTTGTGAGGCAGCACATACAGGCCCTCTATCTCCCAAGCCTATGCCTGGGTTGCAGGAAGTATTTAAAGGAAGGCGCCTGAGCAATCTTGGTCACTAGCTTGTCTAGTTCCTAGTGTGAAGGTGTTTTTGGAGTTTCTGCTTTTCTTTGTATCGCACCCTGGTTTTGGACTTAATGGATTTTGCTTGCTTGCCGCCTGTCTCTGACTTTGAACTTCGTTTACGGACTTTGTTTGATCGCTGCCTTCCCTGACTTTGCACTTCCTGATCACGTCCTTCCCCTCGATGCTTGCATCGGTATCTCTGACCCCCTTGTCAGCTGCCACTGATTCAGGGACTGCTCTGGAGTGGCACCTGGCAACTATAGTCATGGCCCAAGCCTATCCTCGCCATCAGAGGTTCTAGTGAAGACCAGGTAGTTGCTTAGTCACGCCCCTCCAGGGTATAGCCAGTCAGTGGAGCAGTGGATTCACACCCGCTTGCATAACAGACAGCCTTCCCTCTATAACTGCATACAGAGATAGCTGCCAATCACTGATAGGACCGCCTCCTTGACTTCAAAGCCCAGAATGAGCAGTAATATAAATATATAAATTGCACGTTTTACTGAATCTTTTCCCACAAAACCATATCAATCTGCTCAGTTCCTCCGGCTGCTGCCTGCAGATTGCATTGCAGTTTCATGTTGACAGGTTCTCTTTAAGAATTGTAGCAGTATTTTTCAGGCTGAAAGACATCATTCATGCCGGAAACCCACTGAAAACCTGACAAATCCCATTATAGTCAATGGGGATCCCAGTGGTGTCTGGCTATGCCGAATATGGCAATTCTGGTAATCTGCTCCTCTACCGGAACAGACCATCGTAACAGAGATGTGTTTTATTGAGGTTAAAAATATTTTTAGCCTTATCTTTAAATATTGTCATGTTTTTGTAAAACTGAATAAAGAATGAAGAAAAGGAAAAAAACTAACGAAAGTACACGGCTGTAAATAATAGATGATTTGCTAAAACATTTGCAATTTAATCCTCTGCTCAATAGCTGATAGACAAGAGCCCAAGGCAAGAGCCATCAGTGCCAGAAGGGAATCTACTCTGCGCCTGTAGTGTTTTCTACTGTAATTCGATTATAGGAGTATAACTCTTATTTTTTCCAAATGCATTCCATTCAGAGGACTGAGCAAATCTGAGCATTTCAGAGTAGAAAAGTTTTATAAAGTTCAAAATCAAGTAAAATTGTTTCAAAGGAATAAAGTGCCTATCCCAGTCATTAGGGTATAACGGGCATTCTAATGCTTTTTTTTAACAAAAAGATGACTTTGCTGATGCAGAGGCACAGCACACTTAATGGTTTCAGTCACTTAGTGGCACACAAAGCTTAGCGGTTATACTCATACTCAGGGGTGCACCACCAATGAGGCCAGGTGAGGCAATCGTCTCAGGCAGCACTAGGTAGGGGCAAGAAGGGGGCAGCGGAAGGGCCAAGGGCAATTACCGCTTTTATTGTGGCAAAGGGATTAGGTAAAAAAATTGGCATGGGGGGTTGCCGTTTCAGTTTTCACCTCAGGCAGCAGAAAAGCTAAGTGCACCCCTGCTCATACTTGATGGAAAACTTGCACTTAAACAGGAGAACAGTTTAGTTTGGTTTCAGCAGTCTTTTTTTATTGGGACCAAGGGCAAAATGCGCCACACCACTAGTCCTCCAGGAGGTCAGGTTGTGCCTAAAATGGCTGAAGGCTCCTTTGTAACCAAACGAAAGTGTCAGGGAAGCTACCCCTAATTGTGTGCCACCCAGTATATCTTGTACAGTGGTCCCTCAAGTTACAATATTAATTGGTTCTAGGATGACCATTGTATGTTGAATCCATTGTAAGTTGAGTAATCGGTTCCAAAGCCCTAAAATATCATCCAAGATAAGAGAAAATTAAGATTTAAGAAAAATAAGCAGACAACTAAGACAGATAAAAAAAAAGTCCATCTAATACAGCTATTTTTACCAGAGAAGTGGCCTTTATTAGTTGGATCTGAGTCTGACGCAATGTATGTTGAGTCTAGTTTCAACTTACGATGGGTTAGAAAAGACCATTGTATGTTGAAAATATAGTGTCCTGAGGCCATTGTATCTTGAGGGATCACTGTATGTGATATACCTGATGCCTTTGAGGGTCCTCATGATCACTATGATGCTACCTTTCTTAAGGTATTCCTCCTGACCACTCATAGCTGGAAATGAACAATTGTGCACATCTATGGCCCTTGCATTTTAAACTAGAGAATGTTTTGTGACCGCACCATTAAAGTTTATACCCTTTAAAGGGTTTGTACAGGGTAAGAAAAACTTGCCCACTTTCTTTTAACAACAGCTTCACAGAAGTGAATGAGGCTGAGACAGAATACCAGACATAAGTTGTCAGCAGGTGTGGCACTGTTTCGAAAAGAAAGCAGCCTTATTCTTCTAATTTTGTGCAACCATTTTAATTAGGGATCTTTAAGAGTACTGCTTAACACAGTCTAACTTAAATTTCATGATGTTGTCACTTTGAACCACTCAACACAATTTATACCTCCTGCACCTTGCTGGAGGAGGGTACACTACAGATGCTGGTTATGGTTCATTCTTTACTGGTTCGGTCAGATGGTTCCTCAAATCACATTCCCTCTTGTTGTTCACAGTCCACCCCTTTGACCAGGCCATCGGGCAGCCAGTCCACACGATACACATTCACAGATACGGGCAAATATGGTTCTCCCATCCTACACCCTCTTCCTAGACTTACAAGCTCTCTGGAATTCGCCAGTGATGTCTCTGAGGGCCCCAATGTGTTCTCTCTTACTCACAATGTTTCTAGATCTATTGGTTCAAAGGACATTATACCAGGCACTACCATGGCTGTTTTTCTAGACCGCAACTGTTCACAATTTCCACAGGCTCTCCATCTTACTCCCTTAGCCACATATGTCAAACATAAGGCCAGCGGCCTTGTTTTTTGTGGCTCGCCAGTGTTATGGGCAGCTGACAAAAAATAAGTGTGAGTAGTGCTGCAGCAGCGTGACCCCTATGAGCAGTGTGCTGTGGCAATGTAGTCACTTTCTCCATGTTTATGTACACCCACCCACGCAGCATGCCTTGGCTCCACCTCCATGCTATGTAGTGTTAGCAGAACCCGAGCAAGATGCGTCGATGTGATTACTGAGTGCCCAGAACGGGATAGGCGAGCACAGATCATTGTTGGGTGCCATTTTTTTTTTTGTGCCTGTGGGGACCAGGAGCAGAGAAGAAGGTAAATACAACTGGTGGCATCAGGCTCTCTGGAGCAATATGGCAGCAGGCTCTCGGGGGGCAATATGGCAGCAGGCACACTGGTGGCAACATGGCAGAAGGCACTATGGGGCCAATATGCGAGCAGGCTCTCTTGGGGCAGTGTGGCAGAAGGATCTTTGTGGGGGTGTTGGTTATGTGACAGCAGGCTTTCTGAGAGGGAACTCATGTTAACATCAGCCTTATGGTTGCCTTCAATGGGCTATAAATGTAACTATGCCTAACTGGCATAGTTACGTTTATACAGTTGAAGAATTACTAATGGCTCTTTGCAAACAACCACAAGGTTGATGTGGCCCTTGGCAAAAATGAGTTTGACACCACTGCTCTAAGCCAATGGTGGCTGGCTTAGGCCTAGACCTCTGCACACTGTCACAGCAGGTCTCTCTACTTGCCATATGCCTCACTGCACATGCACTCACTTGGTGCCAAACTTGCATAGTTTTGGGCTTGCCTCAAACCCCACGTGCCACGTTGTGGAACAGCTTTTTTTTAGGGTCACAATGCTCACCATTACATTTTGACTGGGCCAGGCAGTGTAAACGTGATTGTGCCTGGCCCTGACTTCTCTTCAAATGAATCAAAGTGCAGGGGACATGGCAGGTGCAGAGAGAGCTGAGCCTCTAGGTGTAACGGCAACGCCCCCGTTGCTCCTAGAAACTCATTTGCATATATTAAAACTTTAATTTTCTCAGCATGCGGGCACATATGAACATGGGACCAAAACAGATGCCTTCAGCTGCCAAGTGCACATGTAACAGGTCTGCCAGTGTCAGATACAAATCTGCTGACAGATGCCCTTTTACAATATGCAGAGACCACACAGATTTTTTATTGATAAGTAATTATGATACTACATAGCTTTCTTACCTGCATTCTAGTAATGTAGATGGGTTTGTTCATAATGATCCAACTCGCTGTTTCATAACAGGGCGGGATAGTCATTGACCCATCATATGTAATGAAACTAGCGGTTTCTGGATAAAGCTCTTCAATATTTAGCCCCTGTAGTAAATAGGCATCATCTGAGGATATATTGTAAAGAAAACACATTCAGTAACACAATGTTAGGTTGTGAAAAATGGTGTAAATGTGTACATATAGAGAGATCACTTCACAATTATCTTCATTTTCTGTACACATGGGTATTCCACTAATATCACACACAAGTCGGATAATAAATCTTGATACTAACATTATATTATGAATTACTCATTTATCCTATTCCCAAGTGCATTCATTTAAAGCAGTGAAGTTACAGCCCAGTCATCAGTCACTCTTTCTACAGGCTTGCTAGCTAAAAATTATGCTTGTCCTACATCTCCCTCTCCTATTAGAATACTGCTACACTCTGCTTGAATCACTGCTGATGCTGCTGTAATCACAGGACTTTATTAGGTAGAAAGTATCTCTACAGACATATAACAGCTTGTAATTTTTGGTTTCGGTAAGATATTCACATTATTTTCTCTCTCTTTCATCTAAAGAAATGAATTGTGGTAATACTAGTCTCCTCCTACTCTGTGCCACACTGAAACGGAAGGAATTTAAACCCTGACAAGCATATCCTAAGGCAGTTTTAAGGAGTTTGTATGGAGGAACTTCCTTAAAGGGAAGCTGTCAGGTCACTTTACTACCCTATTCCACCATCATGCCATAATAGACAGTCATTATAGATAAGTCTTTCCAGTCTGGTTTTTCATATGCAGCAAAGGTGATAAAATCAATATTTATAACTTTATTGATTTGTGAAGAGTCAGTTGGGTGTTCACACTATATAGACGATTCAACTTCCAGTCTTGATTCACATCCCCCAGACTCTGTAGTAACCAACTGATTCATGTGCCCGATCTACAAACCGGATTCCAAAAAAGTTGGGACACTAAACAAATTGTGAATAAAAACTGAATGCAATGATGTGGAGATGGCAAATGTCAATATTTTATTTGTAATAGAACGTAGATGACAGATCAAACGTTTAATCCGAGTAAATGTATCATTTTAAAGGAAAAATACATTGATTCCAATTTTCACGGTGTCAACAAATACCAAAAAAGTTGGGACCAGTAGCAATAAGAGGCTGGAAAAAGTAAATTTGAGCATAACAAAGAGCTGGAAGACCAATTAACACTAATTAGGTCAATTGGCAACATGATTGGGTATAAAAAGAACTTCTCAGAGTGGCAGTGTCTCTCAGAAGCCAAGATGGGTAGAGGATCACCAATTCCCACAATGTTGCGCAGATAGATAGTGGAGCAATATCAGAAAGGTGTTACCCAGCAAAAAATTGCAAAGACTTTGCATCTATCATCATCAACTGTGCATAACATCATCCGAAGATTCAGAGAATCTGGAATAATCTCTGGGAGTAAGGGTCAAGGCCGTAAAACCATACTGGATGCCCGTGATCTCCGGGCCCTTAAACGACACTGTCATTGTCAGTGAACACAATCCACCGTGCCATCCGCCGTTGCCAGCTGAAACTCTTCAGTGCAAAGAAGAAGCCATTTCTAAGCAACATCCACAAGCTCAGGCGTTTTCACTGGGCCAGGGATCATTTAAAATGGAGTGTGGCAAAATGGAAGACTGTTCTGTGGTCAGACGAGTCACGATTCAAAGTTCTTTTTGGAAATCTGGGACGCCATGTCATCCGGACCAAAGAGGACAAGGACAACCCAAGTTGTTATCAACGCTCAGGTCAGAAGCCTGCATCTCTGATGGTATGGGGTTGCATGAGTGTGTGTGGCATCAGCAGCTTGCATGTCTGGAAAGGCACCATCAATGCAGAAAAATATATTCAGGTTCTAGAACAACATATGCTCCCATCCAGACGTCATCTCTTTCAGGGAAGACCCTGCATTTTTCAACAAGATAATGCCAGACCACATTCTGCATCAATCACAACATCATGGCTGCGTAGGAGAAGGATCCGGGTACTGAAATGGCCAGTCTGCAGTCCAGATCTTTCACCTATAGAGAACATTTGGCGCATCATAAAGAGGAAGGTAAAACAAAGAAGGCCCAAGACGATTGAACAGTTAGAGGCCTGTATTAGACAAGAATGGGAGAGCATTCCTATTTCTAAACTTGAGAAACTGGTCTCCTCGGTCCCCAAACGTCTGTTGAGTGTTGTAAGAAGAAGGGGAGATGCCACACAGTGGTGAAAATGGCCTTTTTGGGGATTTGTCGACACCATGAAATTCTGATTCAACATATTTTTCCCTTAAAATGGTACATTTTCTCAGTTAAAACTTTTGTTCCGTGATTTATGTTCTATTCTGAATAAAATATTAGAAGTTGGCACCTCCACATCATTGCATTCAGTTTTTATTCACGATTTGTATAGTGTCCCAACTTTTTTGGAATCCGGTTTGTACCAATTCTAGCTCATGTGCTATTGCCTAGTACTTACCAAGCACGTGCAGTGCCACAAGGTGCACTGTGAGGTACATGTGTGTTTACAGAGGATAGGGGAAATGGCGCATGTGTAAAAATTGGAGGAGTGTGGTAGTGACTACAGCAACTGGGGGATGTCACTCAAGACTGCACTATATTTTATGTCAAAATTCAACCCCAAGGATCTTAGCTGTGTGGAGCTGGTTACATTCATCAATACAGCAGACCATTAGGAGGCCTACAATGATATCTATATTGTGTGCAACAGGAACCAACACGAGAGTGCAGCTTTGATCCCATAGGTCTATGCTTGACCTGAGGTACATTATAAAGTCAAATTTACTGCACTTTAAAGGGGTTGTCCAAGATTTTGACATTGAGTACCCATCTTCAGGATGGATCATCAATAGGTCATCAATATTAGGTCAGCAGGGTTCAGAGTCCCAGCCTAGCTGTTTGAAGTGACCACGGGCACTTCAATCAGTGCCTCAGCCTCTTCCTAGAGCAGTGACATCACGTACATCAGTCATATGGCCTAGGCGCAGTTCAGTCCAATTCAAGTGAAAGGGGTTGAGCTGCAATACCAAGCACAGCCACTATCCAATAGACAGCACTGTGCTTGGTAAGCTGTGTGGAGGTGGTGGCAGTCGCCAGAGTGCTGTAGGTTCCTCAAACAGATGATTGGTGTCAGGTGTCGAACCTCAGCCCATCTGATACTGGTCTGATACTGGTAGCCTATCATGAGGATAGGTCAACAATATCAGAATCTCGAAAAACCTCTTTAAATTCTACGTTATATAAAATCCACTGCTATAAGGCATAGAACCCATATACGAACACAGATTTTTCATAAATGAGACATTCTAGGACAACAGTTATTAGACAGTCCACCACTGCTTGGCTATAAACTGCACTGGTCTACTAGAGAGAGTTCTCATACTTACTTTTATATGTTATTCTTGTGATGGTGTCCCTGTTAAGCATTCGATTAAGGAAGGGATTGGATGAGTCTGTTACCTTAAGGATATAAATAAAAATGATATTAAAACATATGAAGCACAAGATTATTATGTTGATTATGAAAGTTATTATAGTGGTTTTATGAAATTGCTTTGTCTCAAGGAACAATGCCACTATTGTCTTTTTATATCCCTTCCCCTTCAAATATAGCCACATAGACCCTTTACTCTAGCTGTTGTTAAAGGGAATGTATCACCTATTTTACTAATTAAATCCAGATACTGAATCGTATTCTTTTTCTATGACTGTAGATTTTCTATTTTCTATACCTGATTATGGGGATGACAATCTTGCCTGAACTGCAGCTCTGCTCTATTAAAGTTATTCAGGCATATGCTTTATGGCATCCGAATGGACTTTAGGACATGCTCTGTAACATGTGCAGAGGTCATTGTGCTGGGAGGGGGAGGAGGTAAGCTGTGCCCATCACCTATTGTGTTATCGTTCATTGTAATCCTACATGTGATGATAATTAGATGAAATGTCCTCTACAAAACAGAAAGTGTCATCTTATTATGGGCTCAATGAAAATTAGTCACATGCAAAATTAAAAAATTAAAAAAAATAAAAAAAAATCACCAAAAAAATTGATTTAAACAATAGCTCATTTTCTGATGATACATTCTCTCTAAAAACATCTCATGTTTATCAGTAGTTATAAGTCAGAGCAACTGGACTTGTATTTATTATTGAAGACGTTTTGCTAGTCATCCGGCTTTTAATTGAGAGAGACATTCAGATGACTAGCAAAACATCTTTAAGAAATAAAAGTCCAGTTGCTCTGACTTGTTACTACTAATATACTATGACCTGGATGAATGAGAACCTTCACAGACCCGTCTCATTTTGTTCATTTTGGCTTGATACTGGCTGAAAGTGGTTGGTATATGTTTTTATTCACTAGGGTAGCTTAGTTATAACTCACATAACCCCTTTAAAAGGGAAGTGCATATAGTATATAAAGTCTAAATTCTCTATGCAGTTAAATTAAGTGTAATTTTAGGGTACTGAGAAAACTGTTGGGCCCCAGGATCACTACTTTGCATCCAGTTCTGATCATCATCAACACCAGAAAAATGTACACAGATACCGGTATTAATACCGATGCAGTTTTCTAATCACCTTATATCAGTTCTATGTTAAATAGCCCAGAGCTTGTACATATCATGTGTACACAGCACTATACGCTGTTTAACAAGCTAAAAATGGAACCTGCTTTGTACCAGTGTCTCTGACTCCCCTGGCTCGGCGGTCATACAGAGACTACTCCAGGAGGTAGCAGCCTGCTGGTTCCCCTGCAGAGAAGTCCAGATCCCTGTACAAGGATTAAAGGGTGAATACTAGGGGACTGCCAGGATAACGCCCTTAGGACTAGCCCAAAGTCAAACCGGTTAGTTGGCACAGCGGGTCCTCACTCACTGCTGTAACATTAACTTTTCTGGTCTCAGAATAGTATAAAACTCATAAGTGTAGATTTATCAAAACTGGTGCAAAGGAAAAACTGAAATAGGCACCCACAGCACCAAGTCAGTTTGATACTTTCATTTATCAAAGAAGCTCTTAAAAATGACAGTTGGAAAGCTGTGGGCAACTAAGTCAGTATTCCTTTGCATCAGCTTTGATAAATCTCCCCCAAATTTCTATTAATTAAGAAGTACTAATTTGGACAAGAAACATTGAAATCCATGTTCTTCACTGGGAACACTATGAATTATGTTGTTCAGCAAATTTGACGTTCAGTGAACAAAAGTTTTAATTATTCTAATGAAAACCACAGCAAACAAATGACTCACTTTTATAAATATGGATATAACCACTAGACCATTTGGACTTTTTGCTGCTTCTGTTACATTTGTGTACAGCTCATGATTATAGTGTATTAGCTGGACCTGTAAGAAAAAATAAATGGAGATACCATCGTTAGAATGGCAATAAGATTGGAGCATACATAAAACATCATAGATGCCAGATAAGCTGGCAGATGGGCAAGTACAGGGCATGGCGGATGAAATCTAAAATGGTTTTCTGAGACTTATATACTATGACCTATCCCATGGATAGGTCATCAGTATCTCATCAGTGGGGGTCCAACTCCAGGGACCCCCACCGACTAGCTGTTTGAGAAGACACCGGCGCTTCTGTGAGCACCGCGGCCTTCTCCCTGCTCACCAAGCACAGCTCCGTATATTGTGTATGTGATTGGTATTGCAGCTCAGCCCCATTCACTTCAATAGGGCTGAGCTACGCCTAGGCCATGTGACCAATGAATGTGACATCACTGGGCCTAGGAAAATCAGAGAGAAGGCCACGACACTACTATGAGCACCTGTGCCTTCTAAAACAGCTGATCAGTGGGGGTCCTGGGTGTCGGACCCCACTCATAAGATAATGATGACCTATCCGAGAAAAACTCCTTTAAAGTGTATGCATGTCAAGTAATGCAGTTAGGCTGTAGTAAATATATGGCAGTGAATACATTACATGGAATACAGCTGAAGATATGAACCGTGGAACAGAAGGACTTTGTTACACTGGGCAATTGTCGGACTGATTATTGGGAATTAATGTTTGTACGATCGCATGTCCTCGATAATTGGCCAAGCTGGCGCAGATCACCCGATAAACGTGCTAAACACTTGTTAATCGGGTGAACTCAACATTAAAAGGGCTTTCTGAAACTTTAATACTGATGACTTCCTCTGGATAGGTCATCA
Source organism: Bufo bufo (assembly GCF_905171765.1). Lineage (NCBI taxonomy): Eukaryota > Metazoa > Chordata > Amphibia > Anura > Bufonidae > Bufo > Bufo bufo. The sequence continues at coordinate 378,278,084 of NC_053394.1, read as the reverse complement.
GTATCTCATCGGTGGGGGTCAGACACCTGGGACCCCCGCCGATCAGCTGTTTTGAGAAGGTACCAACGCTCCTGTGAGCGCCGCTGCCTTCTGGCAGCTTACCAGGCACAGTGCCATACATTCTATAGCGGCTGTGCTTGGTATCACGCTCAGCCCTATTCACTTGAATGGTGCTGAGCTGCTCCTAGGCCACGTGACACATGAATGTGTCTTAACTCAGCCTAGGAAGAGTAGATAGAAGGCTGCAGCGCTCACAGGAGCAACGCTGCCTTCTCAAACAGCTGGGTGTCGGACCCCCACTGATCAGATACTGATGACCTATACAGAGGAAGTCATCAGTATTAAAGTCTCGGATAACCCCTTGTCTTCATACAGTGGTGGTGACTGTATGAAGCTCTCTCTTCCTCTGATGAGCAGGCAAATATTGAGAAGGAATAGTTGCTTCCTAATAATTGCCTTCTCAGTTGGCGCATGTAAATGTGCCTAGAACAGCACAATATGGCAGTCAGAAGCTGTAAAGGTAAACATGATTTTAGGGTGAGAGATAAAAATTTGTAATCCATATGTAACATTATACCTCTGAAATCATTTTAACACCATATCTTGAATAAGGGATTAATTTGTAAGCTGTCTTACAAATTAAAAACTGGTTTCTGAAACTACCCAACAAGTGATATAGTAGAACTAGAGAAAGTTCAAAGATGCCAACTGGTTAATGGAAGGTCTGTCTGACAATAAGAGGATGGCAAAAATTAAGCTCATTCAGCTTAGGAAAAATGTCACAATGTTAAGCCTCATTCACACGTCCGTGTCTGTGCTCAAATCTGTGAGGAGGTGGTCAGTGATGCATCCGTGAATGATCTGTGTTGGGTCCGTGTGTCCGTTTTTTGCTGTCCGTGTTGCATCCGTGTTTCACTGACACTGAACAGCTGAAAAATAATTTTCAAAGCATCTCTATTTGATGATCCGAGATACACGGATGCAACACGGATGACATCCATGTTGTATCCCTGGTTTTCACAGACCCATAGACTATAATGGACGTGATGGATCAGTGAACCCGGACAAAATAGAGCATTAGAGCATGCATCCATGCTAAAAACACTGACCCATGGACCGTGCTAAAACACTGATGTCTGAATACAAACATTAAAATGAATGGGGACGTGTGCTGTCCATGGAGAACTCGAACAGCACACGTCCGTGAAACACTGATGTGTGAATGAGGCTTTAGCATTAAGAACTGGGATATAATTTATTAGTTGAAAGTGTAGGCACACTTAGGTTCCTGGTATCACCACCACCACCGCCAACCACCAAGTTTCAGCCTGCTATCTTCATTCCTTAAATCATTTTCAGACCCCTGACCCCCTAGTTTTAGACTTATGTGGTTGTGTCCTTCTCAGTAATACATGCTAAATGTGAGGTTTGTGTGTCGAGGATGCTGCTGCCATCACTCATTGTTATTTATCAAGACAACTTAATTCCTTTATTGCTTTCTCCTTTTCCAGCTCTTGAGGGATCTCCTCTCTCTTGTACTTATAATCACTGATACTGAGGAGTGTGTGATTCTCCTCCCCTGTTTTACCATGGGTTTTCTGCTTTACATGGAAGATTTCTCTGACAATAAGAGGCTGGAAAAATCAGGCTTGTTTGGCTTACGTGAAAAAAGGCCAAAAATGTCAATATACAGAACTGGGATATCATTTATTAGCTAGATTCCTGGTATCCACAACCCTACCATCAGTAGTAATATCCATTAAGTATCATCCTGCAATCTTCATTTCTTTATTCATTTTCAGACCCCGATATTCAGTTTCAGACTATTCTTATGTGGTCATGTCTCTCTCAATAATACATGCTAGATGTGAGGTCTGTGTGTCCAGGATGCTGCTGCCTCACTAGTTCTCGTGTATCAGCACAGCTTTATTCCTGTACTGCGTTCTCCTTCTACAGCTTATGAGGGATCTCTTCTCCCTTGTGCTGACAATCACGAATGCCAAGAGGTGTATGATTCCCCTCCCCATGGGCTTTCTTTTTATTCTTGTACAGTGTCTATGTGATTCTCTTACTGCAAATTGCCCTGTGTGTGATTTCCTCCCTATCTACAGCCTGTGCAAATTGTCCTCCCTGGATGTTTTCTCTTCTTCACATTCTGATCTGTCATATACAACCTCCACTCTCTCCTTGCTGATGTCTCTAAGGCCTCATGCACATGACCGTTGTTTTATTCCATGTCCGTTTTTTGTGATTTTCTGCGGACCCATTGATTTTCAATGGGTCCGTTGAAAACTCGGCTAATGCACCGTTTGCCATCCGAGTCCGTGATCCGTGGTTCCAGTCCGTCAAAAAAATATAACCTGTCCTATTATTTTTCGCGGAAAACGGTTCGCGGACCCATTCAAGTCAATGGGACCGTTAAAAATGCAGAGGCACACAAGATTTTCATCCGCGTCCGCGTCCGTTTTTTTCCTATCATTTGCATGGCAAACCTGTCTTAGACTTTTTTTTTACATTCCTTTATGTCTGGTGGTCCTCCAAAAATAAAGGCAGACACACGGAAACAAAAACGGATTACGGAACAACGGAACCCCGTTTTGCGGACTGATAAAAACATGTGCATGAGGCCTAACCGAGAGCCGGGATGTGGAGAGCAGACAGCCATTAGAAAGAGGAACAATGGTCTGATAGATTTTTGTCAGATTCAGCAGCCCCAGCAGCTAGGTGAAGGAATTAGACACACTCTGCAGCAGCAAAATGGCAAGGAGACTATTTAGCAAGTTGCTTAATCTTGCAGTTAGGAAGCAAAGGAACATTAAAAAAAATGTCAGTGCGAAAGTGTCCATAGCCTTTAGATTATGATTTTTGCATCAGAATCATATATTCTTAAGCAGTGATCACTCTCTAACCTCATTAAAGAATTATGGACCAATTTAGATAAACTGCAGGTACACTCTTCTGACACAGACCAAGACAATTACCTCCTTCACCATCTAAAGTTTGACAACCATATGATTAGATTGCTAAATCATAATAACTATTCACCACTTGACCTCCAGCGATGCTAGATATTAATGCATAACCAGCCTAGACCACTATGGATAATGTATATTACTCCACCAGGAATACTAGGTATTAGCCACTAAACAACTAGACCTTAAGGAGTATGATTATTTTGTACACACATTCCTTTAGTTTTAGGTACTAGAAATGAAATAAAATGATAGGGTGAGATTTTACATATTTTGGGGAAATGTATCATTGTAGGTTTATTTGAGGTTTGTTTTTAGTGCAATGTAGTTGTGCCTATTTCAGTGAAGGTACATCTGGGGTTTGCCTGGCTTGGAGATGCAACTTTCACACTTTCACAAATGATAAATATTAATCTTGACAGATTCTCACTCCAATTCTGAACGAGGCGCAACCCACAAAATGTTGCACGATTTTGTGAATCTAAAATATAAATTTCATGCTAGAAAAGTGACGTAAAACTTTTGATAAATGTCCCCCTTTGTTATTATTATTTAGTCATAGATTTAGAAATGTGCAGCCCTGCTTTCTATTCCGTCCTGTCTTTGTGGCTACTCCTAGCCTAGCAGTGAACATCTAGAAGAACCACACATGGGATTTTCGTTTTTCAGCAGGAGAGTGTCTATGAGCCTTCTTTGTCAATTTTGTCAGTGCTGAGTGAAATATAAATGCCTCCGATTGGTTGCTATGGGCAGCAAGGATACTTTTCTCTTTTACAGCTTTGATACATTAAACCCATTATATCTATGCTGCCACTACACAATCTCGGAAAAATGAGCAACATATATAAGTTGCCTTTGATATCAAGATTTTTCTATGTAATAACCAACCAATCAGCAGCTAATAGAATGCATACAGTGAATATTTTTTTTAGAGTAAAAATGCCAGCGCTTGAGTTTAGTTACATTATTCACTGATACAAGAAAAAAAACAGACTCAGAGATTTATTCTTTCCCTTCATGGATGACTTTGTTTTGGCCTCCATCTTTGCTCTTTGCTCTGTACTGCACTGTGGTATTTGGTTTTGCTGGGGCAGTATATTGTGCTGCACTGTGGTATTTGGTTCTGCTGGGGCAGTATATTGTGCTGCACTGTGGTATCTGGTTCTGCTGAGGCAGTATATTGTGCTGCACTGTGATATTTGGTTCTGCTTAGCCAGTATATTGTGCTGCACTGTGGTATTTGGTTCTGCTGGGGAAGTATATTGTGCGGCACTGTGGTATTTGGTTCTGCTGGGGCAGTATATTGTGTGGCACTGTGATATTTGGTTCTGCTTAGCCAGTATATTGTGCTGCACTGTGGTATTTGGTTCTGCTGATGCAGTATATTGTGCTGCACTGTGGTATTTGGTTCTGTTGGGGTAGTAAATTGTGCTGCACTGTGGTATTTGGTTCTACTGGGGCAGTATATTGTGCTGCACTGTGGTATCTGGTTCTGCTGAGGCAGTATATTGTGCTGCACTCTGGTATTTGGTTCTACTGGGGCAGTATATTGTGCTGCACTGTGGTATCTGGTTCTGCTGAGGCAGTATATTGTGCGGCACTGTGGTATTTAGTTCTGCTGAGGCAGTATATTGTGTGGCACTGTGATATTTGGTTCTGCTTAGCCAGTATATTGTGCTGCACTGTGGTATTTGGTTCTGCTGGGGAAGTATATTGTGCGGCACTGTGGTATTTAGTTCTGCTGAGGCAGTATATTGTGTGGCACTGTGATATTTGGTTCTGCTTAGCCAGTATATTGTGCTGCACTGTGGTATCTGGTTCTGCTAAGGCAGTATATTGTGCTGCACTGTGGTATTTGGTTCTGCTGATGCAGTATATTGTGCTGCACTGTGGTATTTGGTTCTGTTGGGGTAGTAAATTGTGCTGCACTGTGGTATTTGGTTCTACTGGGGCATTATATTGTGCTGCACTGTGGTATCTGGTTCTGCTAAGGCAGTATATTGTGCTGCACTGTGGTATTTGGTTCTACTGGGGCAGTATATTGTGCTGCACTGAGGTATCTGGTTCTGCTAAGGCAGTATATTGTGCTGCACTGTGGTATTTGGTTCTACTGGGGCAGTATATTGTGCTGCACTGTGGTATTTGGTTCTGCTGATGCAGTAAATTGTGCTGCACTGTGGTATTTGGTTCTACTGGGGCAGTATATTGTGCTGCACTGTGGTATCCGGTTCTGCTAAGGCAGTATATTGTGCTGCACTGTGGTATTTGGTTCTGCTGATGCAGTATATTGTGCTGCACTGTGGTATTTGGTTCTGCTGGGGCAGTATATTGTGCTGCACTGTGGTATTTGGTACTGCTGGGGCAGTATATTGTGCTGCACTGTGGTATTTGGTTCTGTTGGGGTAGTATATTGTGCTGCACTGTGGTATTTGGTTCTACTGGGGCAGTATATTGTGCTGCACTGTGGTATCTGGTTCTGCTAAGGCAGTATATTGTGCTGCACTGTGGTATTTGGTTCTGCTGATGCAGTATATTGTGCTGCACTGTGGTATTTGGTTCTGTTGGGGTAGTAAATTGTGCTGCACTCTGGTATTTGGTTCTGCTGGTGCAGTATATTGTGCTGCACTGTGGTATCTGGTTCTGCTAAGGCAGTATATTGTGCTGCACTGTGGTATTTGGTTCTGCTGATGCAGTATATTGTGCTGCACTGTGGTATTTGGTTCTGCTGGGGCAGTATATTGTGCTGCACTGTGGTATTTGGTACTGCTGGGGCAGTATATTGTGCTGCACTGTGGTATTTGGTTCTGTTGGGGTAGTATATTGTGCTGCACTGTGGTATTTGGTTCTACTGGGGCAGTAGATTGTGCTGCACTGTGGTATCTGGTTCTGCTAAGGCAGTATATTGTGCTGCACTGTGGTATTTGGTTCTGCTGATGCAGTATATTGTGCTGCACTGTGGTATTTGGTTCTTCTGATTCAGTATATTGTGCTGCACTGTGGTATTTTGTTCTGCTGAGGCAGTATATTGTGTGGCACTGTGATATTTGGTTCTGCTGAGGCAGTATATTGTGCGGCCCTGTGGTATTTGGTTCTGCTGGGGCAGTATATTGTGCTGCCCTGTGGTATTAGGTTCTGCTGGGGCAGTGTATTGTGCTGCACTGTGGTATTTGGTTCTGCTGAGGCATTATATTGTGCGGCACTGTGGTATTTGGTTCTGCTGGGGCAGTATATTGTGCTGCACTGTGGTATTTGGTTTTGCTGGGGCAGTATATTGTGCGGCACTGTGGTATTTGGTTCTGCTGAGGCAGTATATTGTGTGGCACTGTGATATTTGGTTCTGCTGAGGCAGTATATTGTGCGGCCCTGTGGTATTTGGTTCTGCTGGGGCAGTATATTGTGCTGCCCTGTGGTATTAGGTTCTGCTGGGGCAGTGTATTGTGCTGCACTGTGGTATTTGGTTCTGCTGAGGCATTATATTGTGCGGCACTGTGGTATTTGGTTCTGCTGGGGCAGTATATTGTGCTGCACTGTGGTATTTGGTTTTGCTGGGGCAGTATATTGTGCGGCACTGTGGTATTTGGTTCTGCTGAGGCAGTATATTGTGTGGCACTGTGATATTTGGTTCTGCTGAGGCAGTATATTGTGCTGCCCTGTGGTATTTGGTTCTGCTGGGGCAGTATATTGTGCTGCACTGTGGTATTAGGTTCTGCTGGGGCAGTATATTGTGCTGCACTGTGGTATTTGGTTCTGCTGAGGCAGTATATTGTGCTGCACTGTGGTATTTGGTTCTGCTGAGGCAGTATATTGTCCTGCCCTGTGGTATTAGGTTCTGCTGAGGCATTATATTGTGCTGCACTGTGGTATTTGGTTCTGCTGAGGCATTATATTGTGCGGCACTGTGGTATTTGGTTCTGCTGAGGCAGTATATTGTGCTGCACTGTGGTGTTTGGTTGTGCTGAGGCAGTATATTGTGCGGCACTGTGGTATTTGGTTTTGCTGGGGCAGTATATTGTGCTGCACTGTGGTATTTGGTTTTGCTGGGGCAGTATATTGTGCGGCACTGTGGTGTTTGGTTCAGCTGAGGCAGTATATTGTGCTGCACTGTGGTGTTTGGTTGTGCTGAGGCAGTATATTGTGCTGCACTGTGGTATTTGGTTCAGCTGAGGCAGTATATTGTGCGGCACTGTGGTATTTGGTTTTGCTGAGGCAGTATATTGTGCTGCACTGTGGTGTTTGGTTCTGCTGGGGCAGTATATTGTGCGGCACTGTGGTATTTGGTTTTGCTGGGGCAGTATATTGTGCGGCACTATGGTATTTGCTTGTGCTTAGGTAGTATAATGTTCTGCACTATGGTATCTGGTTCTGCTGAGGCAGTATATTGTGCTTCACTGTGGTATTTGGTTTTGCTGGGGCAGTATATTGTGCTGCACTGTGGTATTTGGTTTTGCTGGGGCAGTATATTGTGCGGCACTGTGGTGTTTGGTTCAGCTGAGGCAGTATATTGTGCTGCACTGTGGTGTTTGGTTGTGCTGAGGCAGTATATTGTGCTGCACTGTGGTATTTGGTTCAGCTGAGGCAGTATATTGTGCGGCACTGTGGTATTTGGTTTTGCTGAGGCAGTATATTGTGCTGCACTGTGGTGTTTGGTTCTGCTGGGGCAGTATATTGTGCGGCACTGTGGTATTTGGTTTTGCTGGGGCAGTATATTGTGCGGCACTATGGTATTTGCTTGTGCTTAGGTAGTATAATGTTCTGCACTATGGTATCTGGTTCTGCTGAGGCAGTATATTGTGCTTCACTGTGGTATTTGGTTCTGCTGAGGCAGTATATTGTGCTGCACTGTGGTGTTTGGTTCTGCTGAGGCAGTATATTGTGCTGCACTCTGGTATTTGGTTCTGCTGAGGCAGTATATTGTGCTGCACTGTGGTATTTGGTTCTGCTGAGGCAGTATTTTGTACTGCACTATGGTATTGCAGGCCCCACCTACTTGTGTTGACCCCATTTACTCGTGTTGCCCCATCTCTTATAACTTTGGACCTGCCTACAGCATGTTGCCACTTTTAGTTCTTTTTTCCAGGGCGTGTTTAATTTCCGAGTCCACCCCTGATTCCATTTTACTGCTCTTTGAGTGATAAAAAAAGAATTTGAGAACAGACTTTGCTGACAACATTATTCACTATGAACTATAATATAACAAACATGGATTCCATTAAAGGATCTGTCTCCTGAAGGCAACTCCTGCTGGTAACAAAGCTGTCCCAGTGTCTTCAGCATGAAGATGTATTATGACAGGATGGCTATATAAATGAATGGGTGTCCATGTAATCCATAGATGAGTGAGGTTTGTCTGCGAGGGAACTACAGATACTAGTTGGCTCTTTGCTCAGAGTAGACACCATGTTTCTTTGATGTCTATATGCCTTAATGGGAAGCTTGAAATGGTGCAAAAAAGCATTAACGCTTTAGACAAGTTGCGACAATACTACTAAAATATACGGTACCACTTAAGGCCTCTAAACACGAGCCAAAAAACTAGGGCAATTATTGGGAAGAGAGTTCCTAGGACTATTTGTTCCCAATAACTGCCCTGTGTAAAGGTGCAGCCAATCACCTGACGAACATCGCTCATTTGGTGAAAGCTTCGTTGATGCGGATTCCAAAATCATTGTTTCTAGGAAACAGATCATTGTGTGTAAACAGGCATCTCCTGACTAGAAACAATAAACCTACATGGGGACGAGCGATTGTTGCAGTGATCGATTGTCCTCATTCAGAGGGGAATTCAGATTGCTGCATGCATAAGTGCAGTTCTCCTGCACCTCCTCTAATTAGCAGGCAATTATCAGGAATGAATAGTTTGTTCTTGATAATTGCCTGTTTGGTCAGCCTGTGTAAAGGGGCCTTTAGTAATATCTCTAAAAGGGCCACTAAACCCATAATAAAAAATAAAAAAATTGTATAAAATGTAACATAATCTCCTTATTTGTCTTTTATATTTGCTCTTGTTTTGTCAGATATCACAACTGTCATGAAAAATACAATAAAAAAAGCAGTGCATTATTCTCTCAGGCTGCAGTCATGTCTTCTCTCTCCTCCCCCTCTCATATAATGCTAGTGGACGTGAGCCAGGAAGTATGCCAGGAGGAGTTCGAGTTTAGGATGTATCATTTTTGTCTATACAGTGAGTGTCGCCATTTTGTTGAAAGGAATCTCCTAGTTACTAAAAGTACAAAGTAGATTTGGCTCAAGAGCTAACCTCATGCTACAGAGTTAGGCTACATGCACACGACCATATGTGTTTAGCGATCGGCAAATTGCGGATCCGCCAAAAAAACGGATGACGTTCCGTATGGCAGGGCTTGACAAATTTCCTTGGAATCTAGGAGCCAGCTAAAAAAGTTAGGAGCCAGGCGGAGCCGCGTCATAAAATCTATATTGCGATATAATTTTAAGCATGTATATCGCAATATATTGTTTTCTATATTGGGGGGGGGGGGGTGTTTAAACTTTTTTTTTTTACTTTATTTAATAACTATTAGCCTCCTTAAGGGCTAGAACCCTTGTCATATTCACCCTAATAGAGCTCTATTAGGGTGAATAGGACTTTACACTCTCCCTGCTGTCCTGTGCTTTGTGCACACAACAGCAGGGAGATGACCATGGCAGCCAGCCTCTGATCAGCCCCTCCAGCCTCTGATCAGCCCCCCTCCAGCCTCTGATCAGCCCCCCTCCAGCCTCTGATCAGTCCCCCTCCAGCCTCTGATCAGCCCCCCTCCAGCCTCTGATCAGCCCCCCTCCAGCCTCTGATCAGCCCCTCTAGCCTCTGATCAGCCCCTCCAGCCTCCCTCTTATCAGCCCCTCCAGCCTCCCTCTTATCAGCCCCTCCAGCCTCCCTTTTATCAGCCCCTCCAGCCTCCCTCTTATCAACCCCTCCAGCCTCCCTCTTTTCAGCCCCTCCAGCCTCCCTCTTATCAGCCCCTCCAGCCTCCCTCTTATCAGCCCCTCCAGCCTCTCTCTTATCAGCCCCTCCAGCCTCTCTCTTATCAGCCCCTCCAGCCTCTCTCTTATCAGCCCCTCCAGCCTCCCTCTTATCAGCCCCTCCAGCCTCTCTCTTATCAGCCCCTCCAGCCTCCCTCTTATCAGCCCCTCCAGCCTCCCTCTTATCAGCCCCTCCAGCCTCCCTCTTATCAGCCCCTCCAGCCTCCCTCTTATCAGCCCCTCCAGCCTCCCTCTTATCAGCCCCTCCAGCCTCCCTCTTATACGCCCCTCCAGCCTCCCTCTTATCAGCCCCTCCCATCAGCCCCCTCTGGTAACAAACCCACCCCGCCTCCCTCCCCAGTATTAATGCTGGGGCTCCGATCGGTTACCATGGCAGCCAGGACGCTACTGAAGTCCTGGCTGCGATGGTATGTTAGTGAGCAGCATTATACTCACGTGCGCCGTGATCGCCGGGAGCTCCTTCTTCTCATAGGTCTGTGCGGCGCATTGCTAATGCTATAAGCATAGCAATGAGCCGCACAGACAGAAGAAAGAGCGCCCGGCGATCACGGCGCACGTGAGTATAATGCTGCTCACTAACATACCATCGCAGCCAGGACTTCAGTAGCGTGACTCCTGGCTGCCATGGTAACCGATCGGAGCCCCAGCATTACACTGCTGGGACTCCGATCGGAACTGCCCACTGCCACCAATGCAGAGAGTCGAGACTGAAGAACCCGGCCCCCGACCTCTGACAGGACGCTGTGATCCGCGCGAATAACCCCTCAACTGAGGGGTTAATCGCGCGGATCACAGCGTGCAGTCATAGGGGCCGGGATATGGCCATTCATTGGTGGCGCAGTGGCCACAGTCCCTCCCCTCCTCCTCCTACCCTGTTCTTAGTGGCCAGCGGCAGCCGCGCACAGTGGGGAGGGAGGTACTCCTCTCCTTCTCCACTGTGCCGACTCAGGAAACTATGGTGCGCGCCGAGAGCGCATCTTTGAAAACGGGCTGACAAATACCCAAGCGCCAGGACCAAATTCCTGGTCGCCATGGCGACCTGTCGCCCGGGATTTGTCGAGCCCTGCCGTATGGTATCTGGTTTTTTTGCGGATCCATTGTAATAATGCCTATCCTTGTCCGCAAACTAGAAAAAAATAGGACATGCACTATTTTTTTGCGGAGCAACGGAACGAACATACTGATGCGGACAGCACACGGTGTGCTGTCCGCGTTTTTTGCGGACCCATTGAAATGAAAGGGTCCGCATCCTATCAGCAAAAAAAACGGATAGGACACGGAAACAAAATACAGTCGTGTGCATGAGGCCTTAAATGTTGTGTTTCATTGTTAAAGCACTTATTTCTTTATGCACTGTGAATCCCACATGGTTATGCATGGGCAACATATAATTCAGTGGCAGATTTTCAGTGCATTTGCTTAGGTGATGGGCTGCAAACGCCCCCTGGTTACCACCATGGGCCATAGTCACAATGGACAGGAGCTGACTCATTGACTTCTATGGGAGAGTTTTCTAGGCATGTTCTGCGAAGAGGGAGTAGATAGCTTATGATATCACCTATTGTGAATGATCAGGAGGGAGTAAATAAGCTGTGACATCACCCATGGTGAATGATCAGGAGGGAGTAGATAAGCTGTGGTATCACCTATTGTGAATGGTGGATCCTGTGTTATCTGTATATGGGCGATATGGGTAATTCTAATCCTACCTGTAATGATAAGCAGATAACTGCAGTAAAATGATCCTTACAGAAGTGTGGCCTATCATTAGGCTTAGTGGCCAGTACGAAAACTGCAGGATTTTATGTTCTACTTTAGTATAGATATTGACATGGAAAATTAAAAATAACATCACCAAAAATGCTTTACAAATATGTTAAACATAAAAGCATGATTTCAAAAGTAGTCCCTTTAATTATTATTTTTGGATGAAATTGAGACTAAACCTTACTGTCACGGATGGTGTACAGGAAACAAGACAATGCAATACAATAATGACTCACTGGATCCACAACTAAGGAACAAAAGGGAGACCCCTACATGAGACCTGCCACTCTCCCTAATTGCTCAGCCTATGCGAACACCCCAAAGGTGGATGGGCGCATATCCACGTACCTCGGCTATCTAATACCTGAAGACCCTACAATAGTGAGGGGACACGACCACCGGCTCCCTACACTAGACACGGAGGGAGTCAGGGTCACCTGAAAATCCAGCAGACAGAAAATCACAAATAAAGGAACAGTACTTATCTTGCAGAGGACTGGGAAATAGAAACAGCAAGCACACACACTCCAGGAAGTTGTATAAGCCGCAACCTAATGCATCATGGGGAGGAACTTAAAGGGAAGCAATCAGTCCAACTGCATGACAGCTGAGATAGACTAACGAGATGAGGAACTTAACCAAAACAAAGAAACTCAAGGAGGAGGATCTGGAAAGCTCCTGTCAGAGCTTCTCAACTGTCTGGTTGTGAGAGGCCAAGCAAGTTATAAGAACTTCTAAAGTGCAGGCAGAAGAAAAACTAGCTCAGTCTATGAAAAAAGGGGATAATACATTCTTCAGATATATAAATGAAAAAAGGAAAATAAAACAAGGAATAACTAAATTAAAAACAAAGGACGTAAGGTATGTAGAAGAGAATAAAGGGCTAGCCGACTGCCTTAATGAATACTTCTGTTCAGTTTTTACAAAAGAAAAAGGAGAAGGACCTCCACTAGAAAGGATGACTAATAAATCGTTTGATGCATGTATCTTTACAGAGGAAGATGTTCTAAGTTTGCTGTCTAAGGTGAAGACAAATAAGTCACAGGGGCCTGATGAGATACACCCAAAATTATTAAAAGAGCTTAGTGGTGAGCTGGCAAAACCGTTAACAGATTTATTTAACCAATCATTAGTAACAGGAGTCGTCCCGGAAGATTGGAAATTGGCAAATGTCGTGCCCATTCACAAGAAAGGTAGTAGGGAGGAATCGAGCAACTATAGACCAGTGAGTCTGACATCAATAGTAGGCAAATTAATGGAAACCCTATTAAAGGATAGGATTGTGGAACATCTAAAATCCCATGGATTGCAAGATGAAAAACAACATGGGTTTACTTCAGGGAGATCATGTCAAACAAATCTTATAGATTTTTTTGACTGGGTGACTAAAATAATAGACGGTGGAGGTGCAGTAGACATCGCATATCTAGATTTTAGTAAGGCTTTTGACACTGTCCCACATAGAAGACTTATCAATAAACTGCAGTCATTGAGCATGGACTCCCATATTGTTGAGTGGATTAGGCAGTGGCTGAGTGACAGACAACAGAGGGTTGTAGTCAATGGAGAACATTCAAAACAAGGTCATGTTACCAGTGGGGTTCCACAGGGATCTGTACTGGGACCAATTTTGTTTAATATCTTCATAAGTGATATTGCAAAAGGCCTCAATGGTAAGGTTTGTCTTTTTGCTGATGACACAAAGATATGTAACAGGGTTGATGTTCCTGGAGGGAAACGCCAAATGGAAAAGGATTTAGGAAAACTAGAAGAATGGTCAGAACTCTGGCAACTGAAATTTAATGTGGATAAGTGCAAGATAATGCACCTGGGGCGTAAAAACCCAAGGGCAGAATATAGAATATTTGACACAGTCCTGACCTCAGTATCTGAGGAAAGGGATTTAGGAGTAATTATTTCAGAAGACTTAAAGGTGGGAAGACAATGTAATAGAGCAGCACGAAATGCCAGCAGAATGCTTGGATGTATAGGGAGAGGTATAAGCAGTAGAAAGAGTGAAGTGCTTATGCCGCTGTACAGAACACTGGTGAGACCTCACTTGGAGTATTGTGCGCAGTACTGGAGGCCATATCTCCAGAAGGATATAGATACTCTAGAGAGAGTTCAGAGAAGAGCTACTAAACTAGTACATGGATTGCAGGATAAAACTTACCAGGAAAGGTTAAAGGACCTTAATATGTATAGCTTGGAAGAAAGAAGAGACAGAGGGGATATGATAGAAACTTTTAAATACATAAAGGGAATCAACTCGGTAAAGGAGGAGAGCATATTTAAAAGAAGAAAAACTACCACAAGAGGACACAGTTTTAAATTAGAGGGGCAAAGGTTTAAAAGTAATATAAGGAAGTATTACTTTACTGAGAGAGTAGTGGATGCATGGAATAGCCTTCCTGCAGAAGTGGTAGCTGCAAATACAGTGAAGGAGTTTAAGCATGCATGGGATAGGCATAAGGCTATCCTTCATATAAGATAGGGCCAGGGACTATTCATAGGATTCAGATATATTGGGCAGACTAGATGGGCCAAATGGTTCTTATCTGCCGACACATTCTATGTTTCTATGTTTCTATGACACTTACCTCCCCAGAAAACGCCTGCCCATTTAAAAGGTGTTCTGAGCCTTGACCATCTTCGCTGCCAAAATGTAATCTTATTTCTTCTAAACGATGACTGTATGTTAGTGGTCCACCAGATATATTTACTAGATGCTCCTTGTCCAGCCGTAGAGATACATGTCTTCCTGTATTGTACATTGTTCCGCTCACCTGCAGGCAAAATAAGACTCCCTTATCATCTTGTTTCATTTCTGCTATGTAAGATATAAAATGCACAGTGTTTTATTATAACAGACAAAATGCTACAGTAAAAGTACCAAGGGAAAAAAAATGAAGTAGCTTAATGAAGCGGATAATATGTGTGCCAAACATATCATATGCTGCGCTAGCTAAAGAGTACGATAATATTAGAAGATCACAATCCTACAAAAGAACAAGGCCAAAGTGTAAATTTTTAATAAGGGTATGTTCCTACGGGATGTAATTGCTGTAGAAATACTTGCATGCAGATTTGTCACAGATTTTGCCGCAGATTACTTCATGCATTGTAAAGGATAAACTCTGCAGCAGAACTTGACAGGCTGTGGATTTAATATCTACATCATGTGTTCATTTCCACATGGGCAGGGGCATACCATCAATGAAAGCAGACCACACATTTGCTATAGGGCCCAACTGAACAGCCCAATCCCAATATTGTAAGGAAACGCCTACCCTGTAAAAAGTCCCCACTCTTCTCTATGGAGTCATGTTTGTTTTTTTTCCTATTCCACCCCATTTGGATTTTTTTACCACTACATTGTATGAAATAATAAATCTCTCATATAGCTATATGAACTGAAAAATAAAAAAAGTTATGGCTCTGGGTAGGCAGGGAGTGAAAAATGAAAACGAAAAAAAAAATAAATGAAAAATTGCCCAATACTGAAGTAGTTAAAGAAAAAACTTAAAAAAGTCCATATGCATTTACAAAAAACTTTTCGGAACTCCCATAGTGGCATATCCTAGCAAGATAGGAATATCCCTTTAATAACTATTACAGAAAAATATGCATTTTAGGAAATAATACACTATTATTTTGTTTACAGCAAGAAAAACCACTCTGGACCATCATACTGTGGGAGTCATTATTTCTGCTGATTACTCTTTATGGTCACATAAAAGCCAAAGATTAGGAGGCCATTTTCAATGAATAGGTCCATCCTATGGCGCATAGACCGGTCCCTGATTACATAAATAGAGAAAGTGATTGTGAATAATAAACCAATAGGTCATAAAATGACTCAATAGTTACGTGTGGAGAAAAATTAAGACAATAATAAGGGAGCACATTATTGAAGCAATACAAATTCAGAAACATTCATAAGCAGTTCCATATGAGCTTCCACTGGAACGTTTTATGTCAGTATAATATGTAGAATTTCTGCTACAAGGCAATGTTGTGTTAAAAAAGTACATGCACACTATAAAATCAACTTACTTCAATGTCCTTATGAACCACTGAGGCTCTGTTCTCACTTGCATTAGGAACCTCTGTGGGGGTCTATCTATCTATCTATCTATCTATCTATCTATCTATCTATCTATCTATCTATCTATCTATCAATCATCTGTAACGTAGGGTAGGAAGCAGTGCAGCCTTACACTCCACCTGCACCACTGTCCCTACCTACTTGTATGATCCACCCTAAATGGTGGCCTACAACTTGGTGAAGGTCCCTAACTTGACTAAGTGCAGAAGCCTAAACCTTGTGGGGCAAAAGACTAGTCATACAAAAAGAGGTCAAAACCAGGCCAGCCAAACCAGGACCACGTTAAAATCTAAAACCTAAGTCAAAACCAGAGAGATACTTCAGAACCAATACAAGATACAAATACCTGATGGGGTCAGTGCCAGGAGATAATGTCAGATGAATAATTGGCAGTCAGGAGCAAGGTCAGGGAGAATCCAAAAGTCAGAATACCAGGAATCCAAATAATAGTACAATACATGTCAGTGAGGCAAAGAAGACCAATGACAGGTGCCTGTTGCCACCAGCTGCAACTGCATCGCAACTGCGTCTCAACTGTGGCAGAACAGAGAGGCTGGGCTTGCTGCTGGGCCATGGACAGGTGAGTACATGACATCATCTTCTTTCATCTCAAGTCTATCTAAACATCTAATGTACATCTATCTCAGGGGTGCACCTAGCCTTTCTGCTGCCTGAGGCGAAAACTGAAATGGCGCCCCAACCCCCTAATGTCAATTTCTTAACCTAAGCCCTTCCCTTCAGCCCTACTGTTAAAGACATACTTGGAAAACATTACATAAAGAGCTACAAAACATACAGGATAATACTGTGCCCACTGTGCTTCCCAATACAATATGGCAGAAACAGATAATCCCCCTTCCGCTGCCCCCCCCTTGCCACTACCTGGTGCTGCCTGAGACAACCGCCTTACCTCGCCTAATTGGTGGTGCACCTCTGATCTATCTACCTAATCTAACATATCTAACACTATCTATCATTTATTTATACGTGATTCTCTTGGGCCCAATACTTTACATGTTTGGTTTGGCCCAATGCACATCTATTTAAACAGTACGGTGGAGATAAGCAGTGGCCTCTTTGATTTTGTTTATGACTGTGGGAAATAAAAAGATTAGACATGTAAATCCTGATATCTCCCATCTAGCTGTAGAAAATATGAGAGAAACAGAATTTTAGGCTTCACATAATCTTGTGCCGCTCAGGTTCATTTCTTTGTGATCTGCATATATTAAGCTCACAATGAAGTTATCCCGTTCTCGTATTTCTATTTTGACTTTTGGCTTTAAATTCGTTATCTCATTAACAATAATAGATCTTGTCCGACTCTTACATTATAAGTGGATTACTATTATCTTCTAGAACTCCACTGTTATTTGCTATTAATCTTTTCATAGGCCTAAAAGTGAAAACAACGCTGATTAAATATAACTATCAGGCTTTTGTTTGGTCTAAATTTCTAATTTGCTTTTCAGTCTTATTTTATTCTGGGATGGCTGCCCAGTAATTACTGATCTTTACATTCAAAATCAGTCTTTTCAGTGGCGTCCTTCTCCTAAAGTTTGATCGTTAGCTCTAATTTAGACAAAATGAATATAATACAATGCATTCAGACCGTTCTACATTTTTCTTATTTTGTTATGTTGTGACCTTGTGCTAAAAAAAAAAGTTTCCCCCATCATTCTGCACTCAGTGCCCCAGAAAGAGAAAGCGAAGACAGAATGTCAGAAATCTTTGCTAATTTATTAAAAAAGGAAAACCTAAAATCTTGCATTGACATAAGTATTCAGAAACTTTACTCAGGACTTATGGGCTTTGAAGCACTTTGGGCCGTGATTACAGCCTCCAGTCTTCTTAGGTATGGTGCCACATGGTTTACACACCTGGATTTGGGGATTTTCTGCCATTCTTCTCTGCAGATCCTTTTAAGCTCTATCAGTTTGGATGCGGATCGTCGGTGGACAGCCATTTTCAAGTCTCTCCATCGATGATCAATTGGATTCAAGTGAGGGCTCTCTTGAGGGCCACTCAAGGACATTCACAGAGTTGTCCTTAAGTTAAGTTGGTTGTGTGCTTAGGGTCATTGTCTGTTGCCAACTAGAGATGTCCCGAACTATTCGCTGGCAAATAGTTCCCAGCGAACATCGCTTGTTCGCGTTCTCCGCGGCGGTCGAACATATGCGATGTTCGGTCCGCCCCCTATTCGTCATCATTGTGTAAACTTTGACCCTGTACCTCACAGTCAGCAGACACATTCCAGCCAATCAGCAGCAAACCCTCCCTCCCAGACCCTCCCACCTCCTGGATAGCATCCATTTTAGATTCATTCGGAAGCTGCAGTGTCACAAATTTGACTAAGTTGTAATCGCAATTGCATTGCGAATTCAACTTAGAGCTGGGTTCCTAATGGTTGGCGTTGCTATGGCTGGTGTCACGCGGTGCGGTAGAAAATGGTGTCACCCCTGCCCCCCCCCCCCCGAAGCCATAATAAAAAGATAAAGAGAAACAAAAAGAAGTCACTAAGTCAGCTCCAATCAGATATTTGCATAGACCCAGAGTCCTGGTCTATGTGCAGATATCTGATTGGAGCTGACTTCTTATTTTCTCTTTTGCACTTAAACTATATTGCTTAGTAAAAATGACCAGTCCACACCATGTGGGTCTATATTTATGAGGGCCCCCCTGAGCAAAGATTAGTAAATGTGGCCGGGTGGCCCCAGCCCACAGTTCAACCCAACCCCTTATGTCTCCTGGCCTGGGGCCGTCTCTATAATAATTCACCAGTAATTTATGAATGGGGTTAGGTTATTAACTTATTATTATGGGGGTATTATTAAAATAATTTGGTCTATAAAGTCAGAGCCGCTCTACCTACCTCCTCCTCCCGGCAACAGAGACTCCTGCAGGGCAGCTGCCGCGGCGCCCCACCACTCACCAGGCTGCAGTGAGTAACACCCCCGTCCCCCTTTACCACGTGACGGCGTGACGTGCTTGCCTGCTTGCGAAGTTTAGAAGTTGAACTTGTGAGTGAGAACTCCTGCGCCGGCGGGCCGCGGGTGACACCCCATCAGACTGGTGTCACCCGGTGCGGCCCGTACCCACCGCACCCCCCTCGCAACGCCACTGGATCTAAGTTGTAATCGTAATGCGATTAATACAGTTTATATTAATCGCATTGCGATTACAACTTAGATCTGAGTTCTTAATGGTTGTATTGCTAGAATATAACGAAGATTGAGAATATAGTGCTATATTCGACAATTCGAGGAATACAACCATTAAGAACTCAGATCTAAGTTGTAATCACATTGAGAATTTAACTTACCACACTCTGCGTCAACTACGTAATTTTCCATGGGAGTTTTGCCATGGATCCGCCTCCGGCATGCCACAGTCCAGGTGCTAGTCTCCTTGAAACAACTTTTCCATCACTATTGTGGCCAGAAAGAGTCCCTGTGGGTTTTAAAATTCGCCTGTCTATTGAAGTCTATGGCGGTTCGCTCGTTCGCGAACATTTGCGGAAATTCGCGTTCGCGAACGGAAAAATTTATGTTCGCGACATCTCTATTGCCAACCAGATTTTTCTTTTTTTCTGGACAACTTATCAAAAAATCACAGACATCCAACATTTTTTACTGACAAATTGGAAAACCATAGTGAATGATGAAGATGTATACATGTCTATAGCTCAATATACTGATAAGAACTCATTAACAGCATATATTGTGAGCTGTAAAATAATAATTACCACAAACATAATCTACTCAAAAACCACCAGCCTCAAATAA
Source organism: Bufo bufo (assembly GCF_905171765.1). Classification (NCBI taxonomy): domain Eukaryota; kingdom Metazoa; phylum Chordata; class Amphibia; order Anura; family Bufonidae; genus Bufo; species Bufo bufo. The sequence goes on along the minus strand of NC_053394.1, from coordinate 378,258,453 downwards.
ATCGACACATTTAATTTTTTTTAAAACACAGGAAAAGTCACCTATTTTTACGGACTGTCCAGAAATTTTTGGGCAGTTAGCCACCCTGCCCCTGGCCAATCCAGACGTCCACAGCTCTTTGGATCATGTCTTCATTAAGACGTTCTCTGCAATTTGCTCCATTCAGCTTTCCTTCAACTCTAACCAGCCTCCCTGTCCCCCACAGCATGATACTGCCATCACCATGCTTCACTGTAGGGAGGAGCATTCGGGCCAGACCATTTTTGCTCAAGGAGGCAGATCTTTGCACAAATTTGCTTATCTCTACTTGGAATAAATCATCTCAGCTGTAGAAATCCTTAGAAAAGGAAAAAGCACCAGACCTGATGTTTTTTCAGGTGAATTTGATATATTACTAGTTTATTGTCCTAAGGCCTCATGCATAAAAACTGTATGTATTTTGCGGTCTGCAAATTGCGAATCTGCAAAATACGCATACCATCCGTATTGCATCCACATCTTTGTGGACTCGTTGACTTCAATGGGTCTGCAGTCCGCATTTTGTGGATAATTTTTGTGAAACGGACATATAGATGCAGAAAGCACACAGATTATCCTTGTGCTTTCCACATCTGTATGTCCATTCCACAAAATGACAGAATATGTCTGTAATATGGGGGGGGGGGGGGGGCGTGGCCTGCTTCCATGCGTGATGGCCGCATAGGAAAGGAGCTCCACAAATACAGCAGCGACAATGCAGCACCTGGCCCAGTAAAAGCACTCCGGAATGAGTACCTCCCCACCACATCAATGTCTCAGCCGCAGAAGATGACAAGAAGCAAAATATCCATCAAAGCCCAGGGGAAGTTAAGCTGTTTCTTTGAGAAGGAGCGCTCACAAGATGTTGAAGGCAGCGCTCCCTCTTCACCGACGAGGCGCGCTGTGCACGCACCCGACACAGAAGAGCAGGGAGAAGGTAAGGTCCCTCACCCACGATCCCTGCAGCTCGCAACAAATTCCTTGAACAACAAAGATGTCTCTCCAGCTCTCTCGCCCCCATAACAGCCCTGGGGGAAGCCTCAGCTCTGGAGACCATGCACATAAGATGGGCGCTGGAGCTAATGGGAATCGCCATAACCCACATGCAAGAGCCACATCATGCTCCTACCAGCTCCCCCTCATCTGTACTCAGCAATATAGCAGTCTTACATTGCAGGATTTTCCTACCTCAGATGTGCCAGTCTCAGGGTCCCTCTTAAAGGATATGCTGTTGGCACTCAGCAGATTGATGCAAGATAACATAGCCTTGCTCATTAACCCTCTGCAGACCTCTATATCAGATTTAGAGGGAAGAATGTCACATGCTGAAACAAAAATGGCCGAATTCCCATCTTCACATAACCAACCTATTGATGCCCACAATGACCTCACAGACGAAATTGAGATAATTTAACACAAGCTTGTTGACCTTGAAGACGGGTCACGTGGCAACAACTTTAAAATCAGAGGAAACCCTGAGGAAATCCAGCCGCAAGAACTGCGATCCTACTTACAGGGACTGATGCGAGTTTTGATCCCTTCAATTTCTGAGCGTGACCTCCTTATCAATAGAATACATAGAGTGGCATGCCCCAAACACCTCTCTCCTACCATTCCTAGGGATGTTCTAGCTTGGATCCATTTTTTTTTCAGATAAAAGAAGCATTACTTCAAACAAGCAGGAATAGAAATACCCTGCCTTCCCCCTACGAGGAGATCAAGCTATTCGCTGACCTATCTGCAGCCACCTTGCAGCAAACAGAGATTTTAATCCAACATGGAGGAGCCCTACAATCCATCTCTACTCTTGAAGAAGGAAAGCTCCTGCTGCAACAATGGAACATTCCAATCTCAGAAACCTGCCAGAACCCGAAATCGACACCAGCCCATCTGCGCCAAGAGTGGCAAGTGGTCTCCTCCAAGAGCAAGTCCAGGAACCGTAATCCCGGCTAGCTGTACAAGACGGAGCTCTAAGTTGAACTGTTACACCCGGTTCTCAACCGTGAGTTGTGGTTCCCCCCAGACGTCAGCCTATACTATGCTGACAGCATTCTTATGGTTTATAAATGTTTCTGTTATGTTTAATATTTTTATGGTCGCACATTCACCTAGGTACAGCAGATCTACACTTGAAATACCTAAAAGTACAGTAATTAGCTCCCATAGAGTGAGGTCCCCCAGGAAAACAATGCTTATGACCTATTTTACACACATTCCTGAAAGAGATGACCAGGCCCGTGAAGTGGGGTGGCCTTCTGGACACTTTGAGAATCCCACATTTATCCATAATGGTGCTTAAATTTGCTTTGATTCATGTTAAAGGGCTAAACAGCCCTTACAAAAGAGCAACCATGTGGAGAGAGATTGTGAGCCTTTATTGCGATGTTTTCAGTGTTCAGGAATCTCATCTCAAAGCCACAGAATTCATCATTGATCCTTCCCGATCAGTTACCATTCCCATTTCCATAAAAAACAGAGAGGGGTTATCTTGGGAATCAGGGATACTGTTCCATTCCAACTCTCCAAAATGATTGCAGACTTGAATGGAAGATACATTATTGTTGTGGGATCTTTGAATAATGTTATATACACCCTAGTAGCAGTGTACGCCCTGAATAGACACCAGCCCACCTAAACAAACTTTCTACGAAAGTTAAATCCGTCAGGCAGGGGCAAATATTAGGGTTTGGGTATTTTAACGGGGTAGTGGATCCTATCTTAGATTCCACCTCCTCCATTAACAGATCATCATGGATAAGAGACTTTCTTTTATCAAACGACCTATACAATATTTGGAGACTTGAGAGGGATTACTGCTTCTTTTCTACAGCGCATAATTCCTACGCTAGGATAGATCTATTCCTTCTAAACAGAATTCTGATCCATACCGCGACAGGGTCATCGGTAGAAGTGATCACCTTGTCTGATCATGCAGCCATCACACTCACCCTACAAGATATGTGTCCTCCTGGACATGGCTCCTCCTGGCACCTCAACCCCTTTCTTTTAGAGCAAAATACCTATACAGAAGAAATCGGTGCCGCTATTCGGGAATACGTCCAATTTAATGACGGTTCGGTTTCCAACCCCTTTCTCTTATAGAACGCACATAAGGCCTACAGTACATAAGGTGAGTCATCATAAAAATAGGGAGCAAAGCAAAAAAAGAAAGGGAAAATAAGTTTTCGAATATAATGACCAAATTACGACCCCTAGAATCTCTTAATTAAAGAAACAACTCCCCTTCACGCACTTCACAATTAAAAACCCTGAGACTTCAACTTAAAGAACTCTTGCTGTATAAATACGAACAGAATCTAAGAAAGACCAAAGCGTTATATTACTCGCAGAACAATAAGGCAAGCTACTTACATACAAGATCAAAAAGAAACTGATCAAATAAAAAATCCCCTTTATCAAAAACCAATCCACAGGAGCTCATTTATATGACCCAAACAAAATTGCTAACAAATTCAAAGCCTACTACGCATCATTATATAACCTAGAGGGGACCAACCCCTCCATCCAACCACAGCAGACATCAATAGATGCACATCCCAAACAACATCTCTAAATTCACCGCTAAAATCAGAAAGAAGTCCTAGCAGCTGTCAGATCTGTACCTATACACAATGCTCCAGGCCCGGACGGGCTATCAAATGCATATTATAAATCATATGGCAATATCTTGACTCCTTATCTGACTCACACATTACAACAAGCCATAGAGGAGGGAAGATTCCCAAAAGGAATGCTAGAAGCCTCCATTGTCACCATACCCAAACCAGGAAAAAACCCTGATGTCCCTCAAAACTTTAGGCTAATTTCCCTGCTGAACTCTGACGTAAAAATATACACCAAAATTCTCGCCATTCGCCTAGCTACACTGATCCCGCACCTCATATCCTCTGACCAAACAGGCTTTATAAAAGGCAGATAAATTTATGAAAACACTAGAAGAATCGTTAATATATTAGACACCTTGGAGAGACAAAAAATCCTCTGCTGTGCTGGTAACAATAGACGCTAAAAAGGTGTTTGACCGTGTGAACTGGTCATTCGTCTTTTCTGTCCTGCGACATATGGGATTCGAGGGAGCGTGCTTTAGGGCCATTTCAGCGCTTTACTCGTCCCCCTCTGCTAGAGTACTAGCTAATTCTACACTACACTATCAGACCCCCTCCCCATAACAAATGGAACTAGACAGGGATGCGCCCTATCCCCAGATTCCTTAAAGGGAACCTGTCACCAGTTTTATGGTGTCCTAACTAAGGGCAACATAAATAAGTGACTGATTCTCTTAGCAAAATGCTGGGTCACTTTCTTTAATTGACCCAGTCAATCTGCCAACATCTTGTATTGAAAAGCTCCAGCTGATAATGATAAGTCATGAATATTCATGAGCTCCTGACTCTCCCCCCCCACCTGCTGCTGAATGACAGTTTGTTTCCATATGAACCAGCAGCAGTTGGCCAGGGGAGTGGCTATAGCTCTGAATTAAATATACGCTGGACTCAATGACATCACGCTGGACTCCAATCAGCTCATTAGCATGCGGCATCTTTGTGTGTATATTATGAGATAACCATCTGTCACATCAGTAAGTGAATACATCTAAGGCACTTTTTAGTAGTTAATGATTGTATATAATTAGTTAGATTATAATCAAATATCCACATGACAGGTTCCCTTTAAATGCACTACACATTATGACTCAATAATGAAGACCATATTAAGGTGGTACTACACCCCAGACAGATTATGTCATATGTTCCCTGGAACCTCAAACCAATGTTGGAGGGGATGTGGCAGCAAGGGTACTTTATTGCATATTTTATTGTCTTGTCCCAAACTTGACAAACTTTGGAAGGAAGTATTTGAGGTAGCTTCTGAGCTGGCGGACTGCTCATTGTCCCCGTCTCCTTCCTTAGCTCTACTGTACCTAGACCTAGGTGACATCCCTTGCAGAAGCAGAGGAATCCTAGCCCACCTATTTTATGCTACACAGTTAGCGATCACCTCAAATTGGAAGAGTGATTCTATTTCCTCATTGTCCGACATAACACATAGTCTTAATTCCACGTATACATATGAGAAAATGCTCTCCTTCTTATGTAAGCAACACAAGGGATCTCTTACTATATGGGATCGCTGGTCTAAATCTAAGTACTGCTTTTCTAGCTGAAGACTGTATGGAAATAGATATAAAAAGACATACAACCATAGTACGTGTGGATATGGAACTATACCTTTAATGTAATTTTATATGTTTGTTTTTAGTTCAATTGAAATACTGTGTGAACATATACTGGTACTGCGTTACCGATACTGTATACTGGAACTTTTCTGAAAAACTCAATAAAAACTATTGTTGAAAAAAAATTAAAAATGTCTGTAATATGTGGCGTAGTTGCACATAGCAACCAATGAGATTCCACCTTTCATTTTTCAAAGTGCAAGTTTGATAAATCTTCCCCATAAATCACATAATAATAAAATAGTAATTTTCACTAGAACAGAAAAATGGAATATCAAAAGACAGGTTGAACCCTACCTGGTGTTATGCCTGGTTTAATAGGATTGATCCTGCTGACAGATGCTCTTTAAGGCTGATCCTGTCCACCACAATCTGGTGAGGGGACAAGGACCAGCCTTGGAACATGAGGGGGGCAGAACTTAACCCTTAGCCCTCAATCACTTCCGTGGATAGAAAAATTAAAATGTTATAGGTCATTAAAAATAAATTACCTAAAAATGTTTTTATTTTTATGTTATTTAAAAAAAAAATTTATTGTGCAAAAGTAGGAAAACATATATAACACACCTATAAGATGGTATCTTTGTAAGGGCTCATGCACACGACAGTATTTTTCGTTCAGTATACTGGCCGTTTTTTGAGTTCAGTATGCGGTACATATACTGAACCATTCATTTCAATGGTTCAGCAAAAAATACTGAAGTGTCTCCGTGTGCATTCCGTTTCAGTATTTCCGTATTTCCGTACTGTGAAAAGATAGAACATGTCCTATTCTTGTCCGCAAATCACGGTGCTTGGCTCCATTCAAGTCAATGGGTCCGCAAAAAAAACGGAACACATACGGAAATGCATCCGTATGTCTTCCGTATCCGTTCCGTTTTTGTTGAACCATCTATTGAAAATGTTATGCCCAGCCCAATTTTTTCTATGTAATTACTGTATACTGTATATGGCATACGGAAAAACGGAACGGAAAAACGGAAACACAACGGAAACAAAAAACGGAACAATGGATCCATAAAAAACGGACCGCAAAACACTGAAAAAGCCATACGGTCGTGTGCATGAGCCCTAATTGTGCTAACCTGCAGAAGAAAGCTACCATATCATTATGACGCACGATGAGCGTCATAAAGACAAAACCCAAAAAACAATGGCAGAATTTCTTTGTTTTCACATCATCCCGCAAAAAAAATTCATAAAAGTTAGACAACATATTATAGGTACCCCAAAGTGATTTACCATATTTAAAAATACATCTGAAAAGCTGAATGGAGTGTCCAAGATGCAGACCATTAAAGAAAATGTGTCACCAAAAGTTTTATCTGCCAATTCCTAATCCTTTTTTTCTAATCTGTTTTTATTTTTGATTTCTTTATTCTATTTCCTGAACACGAATATGGGGGCGGCCATCTTGCCTGAGCGGTTCTTAACAGTATTTAGAAAGCATTAAAAAAAACTGCTTTACAGCAGCCCCATGGGCCACAGACACAATGGTTAGGAGTGGACCTTATTGACTTCTATAGGGGAGTTTTCTAGGCATGCTTTGTGACCTGTGCAGAGGTCATTGTACAAGGAAAGTAGATAAGCCCCGACAATCACCTACTGTGAATGGATGATCCTGTCTTATCTATATGCAGAGGTGATATCATTACAGGCAGGGTTAGAATGACAGATAATCAGATAACTGCAGTAAAGTTATCTGTACAGACCAATATGTGCCGATTATTATTAGACACAGTGGCCAGTGCGAAAACTGCAAGTTTTTTCTCTTTTTTTAAATATATGGAAGACAAGAAAAATTAAAAACAACATCATCATCAAAAATTCTTTAGAAATATGTTAAACATAAAAAAGTGATTTAAACGGCAGGTCATTTTCTGATGACACATTCCCATAAAAGGGGTTGTCGGGGCTTTTACTATTGATGACCTACCCTCAGGATAGGTCATTAATATCAAATCGGTGGGGGTCTGACACCCAGCCTCCCTGCCGATCAGCTGTATGGGAAGACGGCGCGTGCAGTGCACACATGCCATCTCCCTTCTCTCTTTCTGCTCACTGTTGCTGTCTATGGCAAAGCAGCAGCCGTCTCCTCATACAGCTAATCAGTGGGGGTGACGGGTGTCGGCCCCACCGGTCTGATATTGATGACCTATCCTGAGGATAGGTGATCAATAGTAAAAGCCTGGACAACCCCTTTAAGTCACTGAGGTAGATGTTCATCAAAAACTATGTCCCCCTAATATGACTACATCGATGGAAAAAAATAGAAAAGTTATGGCCTTTGAAATGCATAGATGAGGCGGAAAAAAATGAAAAAAATTGCTGTGGCCGGAAATCTAAAATAACCCTTAAGTGGTTAATGCTTTGTCACCTTCACCCATGAAAGTAGCAGCACAAAGCAGGTCCACAGAATAGCTCAATTCGTTCGTTTCTCGTTCAGGAACCCCCCACTGATAACATTTCTCAATGACACATTTGAAGATCTGAAAGAAACCTTTAAGGCATAATGGATTCTTCCTTCTTTCTCTTTATTTTCTTGGTCAAAAGAAAAAAAAAATAGTTCTAGTTTGCTTAACTCAAATGAACAAAGTACTCAGTTCCTTTCTGAAGACATTTAAAATAACCACGGAGGCCTCCTGTTCAGGTCAGATCATTTATAAAAGGCTTTTTCGCCCACTCCTTATCGGAGAGCCGAGGCTTGGTATCTTTCATTACTGCTCGTATAATCGAGGCCGAGAAAAACCTGCTTATAAAAAATTGTCACAAAGCTGTTGATAATCAGAGGACTTGCTGGAGACAGTGCACAGAAGAGTTCTCTCAATATCATTCGATATATTTTCTCACGCTGTCAGTCAGGGCCGCTATAGATCATTTCAGATCTTACACGCAGCCAGGCGCCTGTTATTTACAGCTTCATAATGTAGGCGCAAACAAAATGAGGACTTAACTCTTCACTCGTCCTTTGATTACATGGGCGTTTAGGAGGCTCACTGTACTGTTTGTCATTTAGTTTATGTGCTGTTTGTCGTTTTGTCTGTTATGTGCTGTTTGTTGTTTTGTTTGTTATGTGCTGTTTGTTGTTTTGTATGTTATGTGCAGTTTGTCATTTAGTTTGTTATGTGCAGTTTGTCATTTAGTTTGTTATGTGCTGTTTATCGTTTTGTTTCTAATGTGCTGTTTGTTGTTTTGTATGTTATGTGCAGTTTGTCGTTTAGTTTGTTGTGTTGTTTGTCGTTTAGTTTGTTATGTGCAGTTTGTCGTTTAGTTTGTTGTGTTGTTTGTCGTTTAGTTTGTTATGTGCTGTTTGTCGTTTAGTTTATGTGCAGTTTATCATTTAGTTTGTTTTGTGCTGTTTATTGTTTTGTTTGTTATGTGCTGTTTGTAGTTTTGTTTGTTATGTGCTGTTTGTAGTTTAGGCTACTTTCACACTAGCGTTAATATTTTCCGGTATTGAGATCCGTCATAGGGTCTCCATACCGGAAAAAAAATGCTTCAGTTTTGTCCCCGTTGATTGTCAATGGGGCAAAACGTAACTGAACAGAACGGAATGCTCCAAAATGCATTCCATTCCGTTCTCATACCGGAGAGCAAACGACAGCATGTTGCGGTTTTCTTTCTGTCCTGGGATGCGGAGCGTTTTCTCTGACAGAATCTGACACAGTAGAAAACGGATCCGTCCCCCACTGACTTTCAATGGAGTTCATGACGGATCCGTCTTGGGTATGTTAAAGATAATACAACCGGATGCATTCATAACGGGTGCAGACGGTTGTATTATCAGTAACAGAAGCGTTTTTGCTGAACCCTGCCGGATCCAGCAAAAACGCTAGTGTGAAAGTAGCCTTAGTTTATGTGCTGTTTGTCGTTTTGTTTGCTATGTTCTGTTTGTAGTTTAGTTTGTTATGCTTTGTTTGTAGTTTAGTTTGTTATGTGCTGTTTGCCGCTGTTCCTTTTCATAGAGTTTTCTTATTTTGTAGCACAGCTATCAATTTTTATTTTTCCTGCGTATGTCTGCCTATTTCTAACTCCCTTACTGAACTGTGTGGCTAAACTGCAAATTTTGGATATGGATAGCAAAATGAGTGGTGTGGGAACAGGAACTAGCGCATGCGCAGTTTGGAGGACAGAATCGGGGGGGGGGGGGAATACATGTACCATGAGTGCGCTGACTGAAATTTCATGTGGGCATGCGCAGGATTACAGGGCCTGGCAGGAAGATGGTGAGGATACATGGCCTGTTACACAAGGGGGGAGTGGCTAAAGAGGCAAGGTGGTGGTGAAGCGGTGCTCCAAGGGACTAGGCCTTCAGTGCTCCAGACACCTCATTAGCATATGAAATAACTTGCCTGTTTCTCAAAAACAGGGCCATGAATTTCAACAGCTTAGGAACCCTAATAGGAACCATGCCTGGTTTAATATGGTGATCATGGTGACAGATGCTTTTTAAAGAGGTTTTTCGAGACTTTTATACCGATGACTTATCATCTGGATAGGTCATCAGTATCTGATTGGTGGGGGTTCATCACCAGGGACCCCTGCCGATCAGCTGTTTGAGAAGGCATTGGTGCTCGCAGTAGTGCTATAACCTTCTCCAGCTTTTCCTAGGCCGTGTGACATCACGTTCATCGGGCACATGGCCTAGGTGCAGATCAGCCCCATTGACGTGAATTGGGCTGAGCTAAGCTACCGAGCACAGCCCCTGTACGCATTGGATTGGTTGTGCCATCACTGATGTTGCGCTGGCCTCCACGATCACCAGATCTAATACCCTTTCCGTGGGGCTACATCAAGAACTCAGTATATCTTGCCACTCCAGCCACAGGATCTGACCTGAGACCACCTGTATGACTGAAAAAGTGGAGTCCATATTCAAGGATATACTAGTGCGCGTCTGGACAGAACTGTACTACGGCCTGGACATCTGCCATATCACAGGTGGAGCTAAGATAGATAGTATTTATCAAACAGGTGGAAAAGAAAAGTCGCTTAGTTGCCCATAGTTGAACCAATCAGATTCCACCTTTCATTTTCCAAAGGAGCTCCTGAAAATAAAAGGTGAAATCTGATTAGTTGCTAGGGGCAACTAAGCCAGTTCTACTTTACACCAGTTTGATAAATCTACCCCGGTGTGTCTTTTCATGTTAATATAGTTGTGTTATGTTCTCTCAGTTATGAATACAGAGGCTATAATTTTGCCCCATTATTTTTCAATCACCCTGTAATACTGGTTTATGTGGTAGAAGGGTCTTTGGTTCCCCTCAGTCCCCAAGGCCTTGCTGCGACTGCTACCTCCTATACCAACACCCATGGGAGGCATATAGCGGTACGGCAGGGTCCACAGACTTCTATGGGTCCCGGAATGACAGCAATGTATATAAATACAATGCAATAATATGACCGTGGGCCTAGGATTTAATCATTATACAAGACGTTCGTCATTCAGTTACGGTATATAAAAAATATTAACGTTCTAATCAAGCGTTGTCTTGGTAACCATACAGATGTCAATGCATTCATGATATGTATGGCGTTCAGTGGGCAGAACAGGTTGATGCATCAAGAATTACTATTTAAATGGAAGTGGGCAGAGTGTACGGGGTAGTAGTAATGAGCTTTTACCATTACGTTTCATTCTGCTCGTAATTGTCCACCTAGATGCACATTTTAGTTTTCTTTGATATATTTCTTATAAATGTCTCGGCTACAAACAATTTTCCATTAACAAAGCGCTTTTTTTCCTACCTTGAGCATTGATTATGAAAGACTATTAGAGCCGCATCGCGCTTATTGCTGCTATCCATATAATGCTGAGCAGTCGCCACAAGCCAACAGTTTCTCTTCAAAGAAAATTGTCTTAATGCACTTTTATGTCTTAAAAATTAATTGTGATTACAGGAAATCTATCTATCTATCTAATATATATCTATCTAATCTATCTATCTATCTAATATATATCTATCTAATCTATCTATCTAAAATAGGAAAAAGGCAGCACTCAAAGAATAAAAATGCAAAAAAATGTATTCACCCATGGGGATACACAACGTTTCTCTAGCTTGAGAAAGGCTCTAAGGTTGAGCCGAAACGTCGAATATCCACATGGGTGAATAAACTTTTTAGCATTTTTATTCTGTGAGTGCTGCCTTTTTGCTATTTTGTATATTGGGCAATTGTCTAGTCCCTTCAGGCGTGCACCTATTCCTCTACTTATTTTTTTATTCTAGTGCTGCCATATTTTAGCTTTTTTATCTATCTATATCTATCTATCTATCTATCTATCTATCTATCTACTGTATATCTATCTTTCTCTATATATATCATCTATCCATCCATCCATCTTTCTATATTTCTATCGCTGTGTTAAATGGCATCTGTCAGCAGCTTTGTACCTATGACACTGGCTGACCTGTTACTGGTGCGCTTGGCAGCTGAAGGCCTCTGTGAAAACATCATCACGTCTGGCCCCGTCAATCAAAGTGCAAAGGCCGCAGCAGTTGCAAAGAGAGCAGAGCCTGTAGGTGTAAAGGCCACACCCATGTTGCTCCTGGAGTCTCATTTGCATATATTAAAACATCATTTTTCTCAGTAATGTGGACACATATGAACATGGGACCAACACAGATGCCTTCACCTGCCACCCCCACATGTAGCAGGTCAGCCAGTTTCATAAGTACAAATCTGATGACAGATGCCCTTTAAAAAGGCTCTTTCAGCATGATCAACCCTATTAAACAGGGCATACTGCATAACACATATTACTGGTTTTATAATAATCATATATTGTGCCTGTGAATAGAGCAGAAATGTGTATTAGGTTTCTAAACATAGAAATCCACTCTTTTCAATGTGTTAAGGCTATCATATACATATCATGTACACTACGTACATGCTAGGATAGAGCTCTAGGACACAGCTCTGTCCTCAGCTTGTCCAGCCCTGTCAATCAAGGGGAAAGGGAAGGGGAAGTGAGCAGTGCACAAGCGTGTTTCAAAAGCAGTGCTCCAAGGATTCAGCCCCCTCTCCTGATGCTCCAACTTGCTCATTTACATACTAATAAAAACGCCGATATCTCTGCAGTTGTTTAGCATACAGACAAAACAAAGTTATCATTTTAATCAGCATGATGAGCCCTACTAGGCAGCATGCCTGGTTTAATAGATCTTGATTTGATCATGCTAAAAGAGCCTCTTTAAGACACTTTTGCATGGGCTGACTCAGCAGGAAATTATTGGGAATCAGCTGTTTGTTCCTGATAATTTCCTGCTTGCCAGATGAGGTGAGAACAAAATTTAGATGCAGCAATCATTTCTGTATGGGGATGAGGGATCACTACTGCATTGCTTCTGGGTAGCAGATCATTTTTTACACAGGACGATCTGTAGCCGAGAAAGGATGACTTAGGTGACTGCATCAGCGATGTTTTCACCCATTAATCAAGTGATCGGTGGCTCCTAGAAAGTCTCCTTTCTGATTATTTTACCAATCATTGGCCCCTGTAAAGGGTCTTTACACGGACACTGTGGAGTACATTTATTAAGACTGGCATTTTAGACGCCGGTCTTAATAAAGCCCCTGCTCTGACAGTGCATCCGCCGAAGTTATGAAGAGGCGCAGGCCTCTCCTGAACTTTGGCGCATCCAGCGCCAGTTCTAAATGTAAAACAGCTTCCGAGCGCTCTTACAATTAGACCATTTTTTACGCCTAAAACAGGCGTAGAAAACGATGAATGAGACAGGCCTGCGGGCCTGTCCCCTTCCGCGCCCACAATTTTAGAACTGGCGTAAGCCAGGCAAAGTCTCAGATAGCACTGCAACTAACTGTTGCGCCACCACACCATATGCGCCTCAAATACGCCTAATTTAGGCATATATCAGCTTAGTAAATGACCCCCCCCCCCCCCATATTTATTAAGAAGAGATGTGGCAATTGCATATATATTTTTGCCTGCAAAATGGGTCTGTGTTAAGTAGATAGTCCATCTACAGGAAGTATATCAATCTGCACTACACCATTCAGAGGATTCAGACCACAGACACCAGTGCGACTGCTAAAATTAGAGTTAACACATATCTCACATCTATCTACAATTTGTGGACAAATGGTACCACTGCGAATACGCGACTTTGAAACTGCGGAGCACCACGAGCCATTTGATGTGAATGGGTGAATTGAGGTGAAATTCAGCTATGAGGGTGGACTGACACACTACAATGAAACAGCTCACCACAAAAATAAACCAGGGGGCTTCCAGACATGTGTCTAACACAGCAGTTCAGTGAACCCTACTGCATATGGGGCTCCAATGCAGATAGATGGTCACTGCACCTCTGCTAATAAAGTTTCATTCATATAAAAAGCTTCAATTTTTGTGGCAGTATCAGAATTGGACCTACACTGATTGGCAAAGGGTTGTCTTCTCTGATGTTTTCTGCTTCATGAAACGGTCGGACATTGGCGCGTCAGGTAAGAAACATCAGAGAATAAATACCCTGCACTCACTGCTAGAAGAACACAATCTGGTGGTGGCAGCGTTATGGTCTGGGGAATATTTTCTTGGTATTCTATGTTCCCATTCATCCATATGGAGGGTACTCTCAACCGATTTGGGTATAAATTCATCCTTGCAGATCACGTACACCCATACATTCTGATTGTCTTCTCTGGAGTGGATGGAATCTTGTCCCATGTCTAGAAATTGGAAATATTGAAACGTAGATAGCACACCTAGTAAGCAGGTAGTGGGTGCACGTCTCCTGGGAAAGTGGTAAGCTTCCCTGTGCTGATCAAGCTGGACAAAGGCTCTCCAGCTGAAACATTGCATCTGGAATAAGTCTCAACAAAAGGACATGCTGGCTCCATCCCTCTTGCTTGTATGTGGATTACACGGCTAGAAATGTCGGATATTGGTTGGAAGAGCATGACCAAGACTTTCAAATGCTACCCTGGCACCCTAATTCCTCAGACTTAAACCCAAATGTGCATCTGTGGGACCACCTCAATCATTGTGTTCACTCTATATGGCTCCTCTCCCATGCACCCTCCAGAAACTGTTGGATACACTACAGTCAGTATGGCTCCAGATACCTGTGATAACCTACCAGGACCTTACAGAGTCACTCCCAGCCCGTCTAGCTGGTGCCCATACTGCACATGACGATTACTGTAGATATTAGCTAGTGGTCATAATATTGTGTTTTTTTGTGGGAAAATGTTTAGTATAACTTGCATTTCATTTTAATAATCAGGGCTCAACCTGAGCTGAGGAGTCATGTGGGTGGTGTCAGTCAGTGATTGACAGCCATAGCTGTATGCAGTCATACGGAGAGAGCTGTCAATCTCTGATAAAACCACCCAGATAACTCCTAAGCTGAGAATGAAAAGGTTTAGATGAAGCTGCTTAGCTCCTCCTGCTCTATAACCATGTTCAACGTGACAGGCTCCCTTCACAGGGGTTTTCCCATCTCAGACAATGGGGGCATATCAGTACCATATGACCCCATTGTCTCATAGCTACAGGTTCCACCTCTGGGACCTGCACCTATCTCAAAACGCAGTCGGCAAAGTGAAGGAGGGCGCCACCCTCCATTCATTTCCATGAGGCTGCCGAAAATAGCCAAGCGCTGGCTCGGCTATTACCGTCGGCCCCATTGAAGTGAATGGAAGCGGTGGCTCCGAAAGCGTGGTGTGCTCCCATTAATTTCTAAGGGAATTCCAAAAACTTTTGACGGGCCAATAGGAATGCTTTTTAGAGGCCGGACCCACCACTTTACCGGCTTCATTTTTGGCTGGGGGCATTGTCTGAGATAGGAATACACCTTTAAGTAATAATATTTTAGCAGCATCTTCTTGTTTGCATTTCTTAAACAAAATCCTGAAAATTTTATGGCAGTCCTATTTTTATGAAAATTTCGGTAGAAGTAGGATTTTTATTATTGGATGCATTATTCCTGCTGCAAACTGTATTTCTTTATTACTCAAAATAAAGGCTCTACTTAAATTTTTCACGCGTCGGTCATTATGTTGTTTAAAAATTTGTGTGTTCGCATATGAAATGTGTCACTTGAGAGACTGGATTGGAAGATACTTCTAGATAACGGTAATGTTTGAGCTCAGCACAATGACTGGCGGCAACTAAAACGTTCCATGGTAGATAAGAAGACAACATCTCAAGAAGAAAATACTAAAAAAGTAATCACCTCCTTTAGACTTTTTTATGTTTCTTTGTTCACACGCGAACTGACAAATTCCGACTGGAATCATCAATCTTTCCGTAGCCATCAACACTGATAACCCGTGAATGCCCTCAAAGTCAGTGTGGTCCATCAGGATCCATTTGTAGCCGTTGAAAAATGCATCAGGCATATCGGTAATAACTCAGTTCACTAGTGTTCGGCTCTTATTTCTGCTTCTGGCTCCGCAGGGGTATTTCACAGTAGCCATTTTTTAACCCCTATTACTCTAAAGGCCTCTTTACATCGGCCAATAATCGGTTCAATTATCTAAAGGAACCTTCCTAGGAAGGTTGCTCTGTTTTAAGGTGGTATCAATCATCTGATGAATAAGCAAAGCGTCACTGCTGTGATCACCTAAATTCTCAGTTCTGAGCATCGTCCTGTGTAAACAGTGATCTGTTTCACAGAGGCGCTGATTTTCTATGGGGAGTAGCGATCACTACTGTGATCACTAGTCCCCATATAGAGGAGATGATTGCTGCATGTAAATGCAGCTCTCACCTCCTCTGACAATAAGGTTATTTTCGGGAACAAATGGATTGTTCCCAATAATTGCCTGCTATGTCAGCCCATATGTAGGGGTCTTAACGCTATTTGCACACTAGCGTTAAATTTTTTTGGCAGGCTGTCTTCTGGCAGAGGAACTACCCAATGAAGATAATCGTATCTGGCATACCCAGAAAAGCCAGAGCAACGCCTGGCTTCATTGACTTTAATGGTGTGATGTGAGACACATCATGCTGCTGGATGTGCCGATCATCAGGGAATCAGTTAAGCATTAGTGTTTTATTTTTATTTTATGTAGCTGGAGAGGGCACAGGGACCACCACGAGGACATAACTCTGTGAGGGGGCACAAAAGTGGACATAACTACACTGAGGGGGCACATATCTGGCCATAACTACAGTGAGGTTGCACATATCTGGGCATAACTACTGTAAGGGGGAAAAAGGTGGGCAAAACTACAATGATGGGGGTACAAACTGGGCATACCTACTGTAAGGGGCGCAAAGACAGGCATAACTACTGTGACCATCACAAAGGTGGACATAACAACTGTGAGGGGGCACAAAGGTGGGCATAACTACAATGAGGGGCCTGTCACGGAACCATGAACCAGACGTACAACAAGAGAAAAATGAAAATAAGAAGGCTTTATTGAAAACGGATGGTGAAACCGAGCAGAGTCTTTGCGAAGCCAGAGGTCAGGAACCAGAAGGGTAGTCAGACGAAGCCAGGATCAGGAACCAGCAGGGTAGTCAGACGAAGCCAGGATCAGGAACCAGCAGGGTAGTCAGACGAAGCCAGGATCAGGAACCAGCAGGGTAGTCAGACGAAGCCAGGATCAGGAACCAGAAGCAGCAGCAGTCTTAGAAGCATGTGAACACAAGAGGACCAAGCAAGGAACTGAAGCCACAGACCTCCTATATATATGAGCTAGGCATCCAGCTCCTCCCAGGGGAAGGAGGAGCCGCAGGGTGGAAGGCTACAAGAAACCCAGACCCCAAGATGGCCGCCAGCACATGTCAAACGAAGGAGAGCAGCAAGCAGGTAAGACCATGACAGTACCTCCCCCTCAAGGGCCCCTCCTCCGCGGAGCACAAAACGGTTTCTGAGGGAAGCGTGCGTGGAAGGCTCGGAGCAAGGCAGGAGCATGGACATCTGCGGAGGGAACCCAGGAACGCTCCTCTGGACCATAACCACGCCAATGGACCAAAAACTGCAACCGACCGCGGACCAGGCGTGAGTCCAGGATATTGCTCACCTCATATTCCTCACGATTGCCCACTTGGACCGGACGAGGCCGAGGAACCGAGGAAGTGAAACGATTACACACCAGTGGCTTCAACAGGGAGACATGAAACACGTTGGAGATCCGCATGCCAGGAGGAAGCGCAAGGGCATAGGCTACCGGGTTTACCCTGCGAAGCACTCGGAAGGGACCAACAAAGCGAGGCGCCAGCTTGGGAGTGGGCACTCGAAGGTTGAGGTTGCGGGTGGACAACCATACACGGTCTCCGACCTGGTAGGAAGGAGCAGGCGCTCGTCTGCGATCAGCCTGGAGTCTCTGGCGCTGCGCAGAGACCTCAAGGGACTTCTGGATCTGTACCCAAGAAGCACGTAGGACGGAAAGGTGATCCTCCACAGCCGGAATATCCTGGGGAGAGAATACCTCCGGTAACACGGCAGGTTGGAACCCATAATTGGCCATGAAGGGAGACGTCCCAGAGGAAGAGTTCACCGCCGTGTTCCTGGCAAACTCAGCCCAAGGCAGGAGGTCAACCCAATTGTCTTGGTGATCGGAGACATAGCAACGAAGGAATTGCTCCAAGGCCTGATTGGATCGTTCTGCGGCCCCATTGGACTGAGGGTGGTAGGCCGAGGAGAAGGAGAGATGAATCCCCAACTGGGAGCAAAAGGCGCGCCAGAACCTGGACACAAACTGACTCCCCCGATCCGACACAATCTCCTTAGGCAAACCGTGCAACCGGAAGACCTCCCTGGCAAAAATCGTGGCCAACTCTTGTGCAGAGGGTAACTTCTTGAGAGGAACACAGTGGCACATTTTGGAAAACCGATCCACAATCATGAGAATGACCGTATGGCCTCGGGATGCAGGGAGGTCCACAATGAAATCCATCCCCAGGTGTGACCATGGGCGCTCCCCGGTGGCTATGGGTTGCAGAAGGCCCAACGGAAGGTGCCGAGGGGACTTACTCTGGGCACAAACGGAGCATGCCGCTACATATGCGGCGATGTCGGAACGTAGGGAAGGCCACCAGAACAGACGTGAAACAGCCCAGGACAGCTGATTCTTTCCAGGATGCCCCGCGGTCTTGGAGTTATGGTAGGTTCGCAACAACCGAGTGCGCAACTCCTCAGGCACAAAACATCTGCCGTTGGGTCTCCCAGAGGGAGCACCAGATTGTAACTCTATGGCACAATCGTATGGGCGGTGCGGAGGTAGGGCAACCGCGCGCACCTTATCGAATACATCCCGGTACTCCTCGTATTCAGGAGGCAACAGAGAGTCCGAGGAAGTACACAGCAACTTGACAGACCCATGGATGCAACTAGCCCCACACTGCGGTGACCACGAGAGGATCTCGACCGATCTCCAATCGAAAGTCGGATTATGCTTCTGGAGCCAGGGGTACCCCAAGACCACCGAGTAGTGTGGAGACGAAATAACCTGGAGGCAGACCGACTCTCTGTGAACGGCACCAATGGCTATCCCCACTGGAAGGGTCTCATGAGTCACGTGTGGCGGCAGAAGGGGTCTGCCGTCTATCGCCTCAAGAGCCAGTGGGGAACCTCGAGCCTGCAGAGGAATGGAATTGGCGGCAGCGAACACACTATCAATGAACAAACCACCAGCACCAGAGTCCACCAACGCCTGGGTCGTCACCGAGCCCCCGACCCAGGAGAGGACAACAGTGATCAGTGGTTTGTCAACACGGGAAACCGGGGACGAGGAGACTCCACCCAAGATCTGCCCCCGACAGGATCTCAGGGTACGATTGTTTCCCGGACGGTTCGGACATGCCAACCGAAAATGCCCACCGAGACCACAGTACATGCATCGGCCCTCGCGTCTCCGGAGTGCCCTCTCCCCCTCGGACAGGCGAGCAAACCCCAGCTGCATGGGTTCACCCCCAGACAAGTCATCCCCAGGAGGCGTGGGAGGAGAGGGAGGCACGGGTGGGACAGCAAACGTAGGCACCAATCTGTTAGAAGACCTCCGCAGGTTCTCCTTAAAGGAAGGTCTCTCCCTGAGTCTGGTGTCAATCAAAATCAGGAAAGAAATAAGAGACTCGAGCTCAACTGGTAGGTCCTTAGCTGCAACCTCATCCTTCAAGGCATCCGAGAGACCATGAGAGAAAGCAGCGACCAGAGCCTCATTATTCCAGCCCACCTCTGCTGCCAGGGTACGAAACTCAATGGCGTATTCAGCTACGGATCGTGAACCCTGTCTGATGGACATAAGGAGCTTCGCAGCAGAGGCAGCACGAGCCGGCACATCGAATACCTTCCGAAGAGAAGCAACAAAACCGGAAAACTCGGCAACCACCGGATTGTTGTTCTCCCATAAAGGGCTGGCCCAGGCCAAGGCCTTGTCCGAGAGCAGCGAGATCAAGAAGCCCACCTTTGATCTCTCAGTAGGAAAGGCATGTGGCAGCAACTCGAAATAAATGCCCACCTGGTTAAGGAAACCTCGGCACTGAGTTGGCTCTCCCCCAAAGCGCTGTGGAAGAGGGGCAGAACCGGTCATACCCCGACACACCGCAGGCGCAACAACAGGTGTCGGGGTAGACTCTGGCGCAACAACCGGAGCGGCAGTAGGAGCGAGCCCAGGAGCGACAACCGACCCATCGGCAACGGGAGCGAAATGAGCCGTGCGTTCAAGCAGGGTTTGCAACGCCACAGCGAACCGACCCAACAGGTGATCCTGCTGATCAAGTCTGGCAACCAGCGTGGGTAGCGAGGATGGCCCTGTACCGTCAGAATTCATGGCTTGGTCCTAATGTCACGGAACCATGAACCAGACGTACAACAAGAGAAAAATGAAAATAAGAAGGCTTTATTGAAAACGGATGGTGAAACCGAGCAGAGTCTTTGCGAAGCCAGAGGTCAGGAACCAGAAGGGTAGTCAGACGAAGCCAGGATCAGGAACCAGCAGGGTAGTCAGACGAAGCCAGGATCAGGAACCAGCAGGGTAGTCAGACGAAGCCAGGATCAGGAACCAGCAGGGTAGTCAGACGAAGCCAGGATCAGGAACCAGAAGCAGCAGCAGTCTTAGAAGCATGTGAACACAAGAGGACCAAGCAAGGAACTGAAGCCACAGACCTCCTATATATATGAGCTAGGCATCCAGCTCCTCCCAGGGGAAGGAGGAGCCGCAGGGTGGAAGGCTACAAGAAACCCAGACCCCAAGATGGCCGCCAGCACATGTCAAACGAAGGAGAGCAGCAAGCAGGTAAGACCATGACAGGGCCACAAGGAGGACATAACTACTGTGAAGGGGCACAAAGGTGGGCGCAGCACCCACTCCTAGATATTTAACATGGACTGTCACATCTCTCCATTATGTGATTATTCTTGTTCTGGATCCAGTGGACATCATGCTGACACCCTGGATGCAATAGGACCAGTTGGGTCTTTCGTTTATTGACAGGTGTATTGGTGACTCCGTGTACCCTATGATAGATTGTATTAGGTGGGACTGAGTGAGTATAGTTATGTACTGGGCGGAGTTAGAGGAGTGGCTTAGTTTTAGGGAAAAGGGGTGGGGTGGGCACAAATCGGAATCCTTGCCCTGGTGCAGGAAATTCTAGCTACACTTCTGAACCATCTACCCCTTTTCCTCTTGTCCAGTGGGTTTACACCAACTATGTATTTTCTAGGCATGTAATTCTACAAATGCTATAAGAAACACATATACACATATTACATTTTGAGCCTTTAAATATAAAAGTGTATACATGTAACCCATCTACCCCCTGTGCGTTATATCACGAGTGCTGGATGAGACTTGGAATCATGCACGATGCTCACCCTATTCCATTCTGTTTCCTGGCTCTGGGACAGGGACAGAATGATTTACAGTATGTGTGGAGGAAATAGCTCATTGCCAAATACAGCTTGATACGAGTGTGGCAGAAAAAAATGACTTTCTGCAGAATAATAACAGCCCAATATTTACTATGCTGCTGTCTAGATGTAGCAGAGCTAAACATATCATTTGGTCAACCCACGGTAGTATTTCAATGTGAAGTCAAGAGTAATACATAGGCTTTATCTAATAGATATAATTATGTATAAATGATGCCTCCATAAAAAAAAAATATTATTTTATTTTTTTAGCTTTGCTACAAATTTAAACATCCTTGAGCACGTCTTTTAGCCGAGGATTTAAGGAAGGCCATAAACATTCAACAGCTGTTGTCCGAATGATTGTTCCGCCAACAACTATCTCTCTTGACTCCCTCCAGGCTACCCCATATACACATTCAGCTCAGCCAAAAATGTTTATGTATCTAATGGGGAGAGGGGAGAAATCTGCTGGCAGACACTTCTGATGGACAGCTATCTGCCTGGAGAACAAAAGGATTGGGTGAAAATATTCATTTTGCCCAATCCTTCTTTTTCCCCCAACATCATCTGTTGGAGGAGAGTCTGGAGCAATGTCTATCTGTTACAATGGTGGTTCACTTCTCACCACTGTTTCATGCATGCAGATGTTAGCTTGCTGTGGGTTTGAATTTGTGCAGTAGTGTTCAGCGGCAATTTATATTGCCACTGTTCCATGTGTCTTGACCTTGGCTACTTGTGGATGTGAACCGAGCCATTATGCTTTGTATCTCACCTCAGTTTGGTTCTTGAGAGTTAATCTCCCTAGAGTCCTATAGTTCCAGTGTCCTGTCCTTGGCTGTCCGTTTTCAGATTCTGTTGGATCTTTGCACATTCTGTCTGTGTCTGGATTCTGTGAAGTATGTTCCTCTGATTCCGTTTGGATGTGTTCACTGTTTGTCTGTCGGCAGTCTGACGTTATCTGTTATCCCGTTCTGTTTGCCATGCTCTTGAGTCTGTTCCATGCGTTGTCTGAATTCTGTCCTAGTTCTGTCGCCAGTGAATTTCTGGCTGTTGCCTAATCTGTCTTGCCAAGTTTCTGTAACTGGACCTTCTATGTCTGAGCTATTCCCTAGAGTCCTGTACCTGTTCTGTCTTGCTAAGTTTCTGCTCACATATCTCTATGTCTAAACTGTGTCCTGAAGTCTGTTCCATGGATTTTGCAAGTTCTTTGCCTGTTTGTCCTCAGTCTGATTCTGTTCAGTCTACCTGGTTCTGTTTGTGATATTGCTTGTGTTTCTTTGTTGCCTTGCACTGGTGATTCTGCCCTGTTGTGTCAGTTGCCCTCTACACCGGGACTATTCCAAGAGGTAGTGGTTTGGTGCTTCCCCTGCTGTGAAGTCAAGGTGCCTGTACAGGGGTTAAAGGGTGAATACCAGGGGAAGTCCAGGTATCTGTGTAGGGGTTAAATGGTGAATACCAAGGGACCGCCAGTATAATGCTCTCAGGTCTAGTCCAACATTAATCTATCATCTGTCTATCTATCTCTGTATATCATCTGTCTGTCTTTCCATCCATCTTTCCAACCATCCATCCATGTATTTATTCATTCAGTTCTATCTATCTCTATCCATCCATCCTACTATGATGTTATATAACTCTTTTTGTTGCATTGACTACTACAGGCAGTAAAACTGATGAATTCTTCACACGATTTCTAACGCAATTACCCTGCAGGACATCATATCTATTGGTTCTTATTGACACTTTTTTCACAGAACCGTTTTTGTTTTGTTATGTAACGCATGTAGCGGTACTATGAGCTAATTATTTGTGCCTGCCTCTGGGCCGAATGTTGTCAACCCTCCCTTGTTAGGAGTACAAGCACACAAGCAGATGTCTTCCCATTGAGACTCATGTTGACAAATCCCATTCTGGCCATCTGAAGGAAAATATGGTAAAGCGTTCAGAATTTTAATACGGCACAAAGTAAACAGCAATTTTAAAGAAGGGCATTTAGCGATCCCCAGCGTATAGAAGAGAATACAGTTCTAATGTCTGTGTGACGCAAGCCTCTTCCTATCACAGTAAACTCTGGATGCGTTTTTTTCAGAAAGTTGTTGATGGTCTTTACATTTCTCAAACTAAATGTCACGATGACAAATTTTGAACTCAACTGCCTAGGTGCAAAATCAACCAATATTTTATATTTTTATCCTTTATCTGCAAATCCATCCCTTTTATCCGAAGCTCTTTGTTTTAGAAAACATTAATCTGCACAGATGGCAAAGCATGGTAATCTCTGATTTTCTGTTACTATGTTACCAGATACGGAATGGAATTTTTAATGAAATGGCAGTTTTAAGGGGTTTATGGAAAACAATGCATTTTTAATTATTTTCTACACTTCAACCCCCCCTTCCCCCCCCGAACATATAGATTTTATTTGCAGTGTGACTTTGTAACTATAGCTACGTTGTGCTTCTGAAACCAACTGTTTAAAGCACATTGTATGTGTTATATCAGCAATAATATACTGGTGCTACTTTTTGCTCAGTATGCTTTAGGTCTATGTAATAAGCTATAACCCTCCATATAACAGTGGCCTGCTCGTTCATCGAGGAGACCGCTGCTATTACATGCAGTGATCTCCTCCACAGTACGTGGACGAGAGATTGCTAATGCCATCACTCATCCCCATACAGAATTAGACCAGATGATCTGCTGCCGACAAACAATAATTTAGGAGTTGATCGTTCGATTTAGGTGTCAAACAGTTCTATTACCAAATGAACAACTAATTGGCGGCACTTTTGTACAGGCAGATTAACGCAGGTACGGAGTCGCTGTGGACAGTGTCCCTAACTGGTGTGGATAGTGTCCCTAATTGACGTAGATAGCATCTGTCATGGACTGTTTCCTTAAATTGACGAGGATAGTGTCCCTAATGAACATGGATAATATCGCTAATTTACATGGGCAGTGTCCTTAATTGAAGTGGACAGTTTCCTTAACTGGCATGGATAGTGTCCCAAATTTACATGGATAATGTCCCTAATTGGCATGAACAGTAGTGTGGATAGTGTCCCTAATTGGCATCTATACTGTCCCTAATGGGCGTGGATACTGTCTCTAGTTAGCATGGATAGTGTCCCTAACTGCCATGGATACTTTCTCTAGTTAGCATGGATACTGTCCTTAATTTTGGATAAATATATGGGAGCCTTTCATTTATGTGAATTCTTTTTTTTATGGAGAAATGCATAATAATCAATTCCAACCTTTTTTTTTATTATTTTGTTATGACATTCACCATTAAAATTAGTACTTTATTGTACTGGAAGGATAAGGATGGTGATATATACTATCTATATGCTTTATGTGTTGTTGCAAGTGTAATTAAATGTGATTTAGTTTAAAAAAAAAAAATATATATATATATATATATATTAACATTTTTAGCCTTGTTTATTTTATTTTTACTTGTTTATTTTTGGTATTTGCTTTAGGGGATGTTTACGATTATTTTTTTTAATGTATTTATAGATCGCAAAGTATTTGTAATAGTGTAATAGTGTGGAAAGAGGTTAGAATGAAGAAGAAGAAAATCCCTTTATTGTCCCTCAGTGGGGACATTTTGGCATAACAGCAGCAATCGCATTCACAACAGGAGCAAAAATAAGAGTAATTAGAAATTAAAGAGTAAAATACAAGAAACACAGAATTTACTTTGAAAATTCACTACTGGGTTTCTGGGAACAGTGGTGGTTATAAATCCTAACCGCTGCTGGGAGGAAGGACCTCCGATAACGCTCCTTCGTGCACCTAGGATGCAGCAGTCTGTCACTGAAGGAGCTCTCTAGCTTCACAACAGCTTTGTGCATGGGATGGGAGACATTGTCTAACAGTGATGTAAATTTTTCTAGAGTTCTTCTGTCACCCACCTCCTGCACTGGATCAAGGGGACAACCTAGGACAGAGCTGGCCTCCTTAATGAGCTTATCTAATCTCTGTCAGCCACAGATAAGCTGCTCCCCCAACAAACCACATCATAGAATATGGTTGATGCCACCACTGAGTCAAAGAAGGTCTTTAGGAGCGTCCCCTGCACTCCAAAGGACCTCAGTCTCCTCAAGAGTCTGCTCTGACACTTTTTAAAAAGAGCATCAGTGTTATGGCTCCAGTCCAGTTTCTTGTTTAGGTGAACACCCAGGTACTTATAAGAGTCCACCACCTCAATGTCCGTTCCCTGTATGTTCACCGGAACCAAAGCAGAGGGCCTGTGTCTGCGGAAATCCACCACCAGCTCCTTGCTTTTGCCCGTGTTGATCTGGAGCTGGTTCCGCTGACTCCAGTCCACAAAATCATGTGTACCCTGTTTGTACTCTGAGTCGTCCTCACCTGTGATAAAGCCGACTATGGCAGAGTCATCAGAGAACTTCTGTAGGTGGCAGCCTGGGGAGTTGATGGAAAAGTCTGCAGTGTAGAGGGTGAAGAGGAACGGTGCCAGCACAGTTCCCTGTGGTGCCCCCACAATGGCTTGTAGGAGAAATCTCTGGCATTAAATACTGGTGATTTGTGTTTCATTCAAGGAGGTAACTGCACTCGCATGACTGCAGCTATTAAATGTCATTAAACTGCCTCAGTAAAGGTGTTAGAACAGCACTGTAAGCTTGGTATCTTCAATTTACCATACATAGCTTCTTTCACACCTCTCTTGAACCAAATGACAGCTATTGTCTGTCACTCACAATGCTTAATAACACCGAATAGATTCAGTCATCCAAATGCATTTAACATCTTTAACATGAAGCACCAGTATTTTATGCCAGAGATTTCTTGTACAAGCCATTCTAATTGAGAAAGTCAGTTGGATGACTAGTGAAATGTCTTAAAGAAAAGAAAAAAATTACAGCAAGTCCAGCTTCTCTGACCTATTGCTAGTAATGTACCATGATCTGGATGAATGGGAACCTTCACAGTGTTAGCCCAGCTCCCCATACCTGCGATTCTGTCCCCACATGCAGGTATGGGCGCCGGGCTTCCTCACTCCTCCTCGCTGCTGCACGCCGTGCTGACAGGCGCGGGCAGTGGGGTTCTTAGCTGTGATTTGCATTCCTGCCACCAGGATTTCCCTCCAAGCTCTGAGCAGAGCTTGCAATCTGGCTTGGAGTTTCTTGTGTGTATTTAGGGTGTGTGCGGGCGTATCTCTCCTCCCTTTGTGAGGCAGCCTGTGTACGCCCTCTATCTTCCCCTGCCTATAGCTGGTCTGCAGGAGTTATTTAAAGGTGCCTTCTTCTACAGGAAGGCGCCAGAGCAACTTAGGTTCCTAGCTAGTCTAGTTTCCTGTTTGAGCTAAGGTGTTCTGTTGGTGCTTGTCATTCTGTGTATCAGCCTTCGGATTACGGACTTTGCCGGATTGCCGCCTGCCCTGACCCTGATCTACGTTTATGGACTTTGCCTGACTGCTGCCTGACTTCTGCCTTCGTACCCTGACTACGCCTCTGTCTGATCAGCCTCTGGCCTCCCAGCATCCACTGGGTGTATTGAGCCACCTGGAGGTCAGTCCAGTGGGTCCACACTCTGGTCCTGATTCCCTCATTTTCCAATTCCCCTCTGAGGTAGCACCTGGCACACCCCTCTCTCCTCACCATCAGAGGGAGTTGGTCACAACACACAGACAATTCTATGAAAGAACTATCTGCCGAAGGAGCCCCCCCTTCTGCTCTATCAGCAATAGGAAGCAAGGAACATCAAGTTCCAAACAGGAAAAGATTAAAAAGACTGTTTGCTTCAAGGATACATAGAAAATCTTACAAATTAAACAGGATCCATTTATTTCCTGCCCTCTGCACTTTGATTAACAGGACCAGACATGATGACGTCAGTGGCGTCGCCAGGGGGGGGGGCCAGAGGGGGCCACGGCCCCCCCTACATCCTGCTGTGCCCCCCCATGTGCCCCCCCAACTAAAATGCCCCCCCCCCCCTCCCCAAGTGAGCCGCCGCCGCCGGGCACAGGGAGATGAGCGCTTCCATTGCGCTCATCTCCATTGTAAACTGCCTGTGCCAGCGGAGCGGAGGTGCAGGGGAGGGAGAGGCGTGTCCCTTCCCCTTCCTCTGATAGGCTGCAGGCAGGCCCGAAGTGGAGGAGAGGCCCCGCCCCCTAATTGCTAATGTTTATCTTTCTAAAGCTAAAGGACCTTTGATGATGTCCAGTGTTACTGCCACATTGGGGGGGCTTATTACAATACTGGCACATGATGATGGGGGGGACTTAATACTGGTACATGATGATGAGGGGGGACTTAATACTGGTACATGATGATGGGGGGGACTTAATACTGGCACATGATGATGGGGGGGACTTAATACTGGCACATGATGATGGGGGGACTTAATACTGGCACATGATGATGGGGGGGACTTAATACTGGTACATGATGATGAGGGGGGACTTAATACTGGCACATGATGATGGGGGGGGACTTAATACTGGCACATGATGATGGGGGGGACCTAATACTGGCACATGATGATGGGGGGGACTTAATACTGACACATGATGATGGGGGGACTTAATACTGGCACATGATGATGGGGGGACTTAATACTGGAACATGGGGGGGCTTAATACTGGCACGTGATGGGGGGCTTATTACTGGCACGTGATGGGGGGCTTATTACTGGCACGTGATGGGGGCTTATTACTGGCACGTGATGGGGGCTTATTACTGGCACGTGATGGGGGGCTTATTACTGGCACGTGATGGGGGCTCTTGTTACTGGCACGTGATGGGGGCTTATTACTGGCACGTGATGGGGGCCTATTACTGGCACGTGATGGGGGGCTTATTACTGGCACGTGATGGGGGGCTTATTACTGGCACATGATGGGGGGCTTATTACTGGCACATGATGGGGGGCTTATTACTGGCACGTGATGGGGGCTCTTGTTACTGGCACGTTATTGAGGGCACTTATTACTGGCACATTATTGGTGGGCACTATAGGGGCATCTACTGAGGCCACAAAGAAGGGGTGTTTTATATGGGAGGCTCTGTACAGTAGCATTTTATACTGGGACACATTATGGTGGGTACTATAGAGAAGGGGAGAGAGGAGTACTATGGAGTCATCTACAGGGGCATTAAGAAGGGGTATTTTATACTTGCAAATTATGGGGGACACTGAGGGCATCTACTGGGGCACGATATATGGGACATTTTATACTGGTACATTATGGGGGGCACTAGCAGGAAGGGGGGAGAGGAGCACTATGGAGGCATTTACTGGTGCACTATATAGGGGTATTTTATACTGTCACATTATGGGGGACATTAGCTCAACTGGGGGCATAAGGGGGTATGTTTTGCACATTATAAGGAGAATTATTTCTACTGGGGGGCATTATGGTGGGTTTTATTACTCCCCCATGGTATGACCCCTAGTAGCAGCACCAGCCTCTCCCTGCTCTGTGACCCCTCTGCCCCTTCTCCAAATCCTTATTATGAAATCTTTCTCATTAGGATAAAGCACAACATCAGCTCCGCCGAGCCCCCGGCCAAAGTGTGGAAGTGGCGTCCGAGATCCCCAAGGGCCAAGCCAAGTAATTGTAAGTGTTCATGTGAAATATGTTTATTTTATATATGTACACTCCTGTGAGAGGCGGGGATGGAGATCTGTGGATGACACTGTTATAGGGAGGGAGATCTGTGGATGACACTGTTATGGAGGGGGAAATGGGGATGACACTGTCATGGGGTGGATCTGTGGGTGACACATATAGCATAAGATGCTATATACGGTATGTGGCATCCACAGATCCCCCCATAGCAGTGTCATCCACAGATCCCCCTTTCTATAAAAGTGTCATCCACAGACAGCTGGACTTTTCTTCCCTGTTGCGGTTTTAGGTATTGGGTAAAGTATTGCAGCATTTCTAAGCGTACTTGTGTAAATGTATCGTTGTTATAGCTGCCCCCCCTACTTTTGTCCTGGCCCCCAGTGTGCCCCCCCAAAATTTGAAAGCTAGAGACGCCACTGGATGACGTTTTTACACAGCCTGGCCCTGTCAATCAAAGTGGAGAGGGCACGGCAGTTTCAGAGGGAGCAGAACCTCTAGGTGTAACGGCAGCACCCTCGTTGCTCCTAAAGGCTCATTTGCATATATTAAAACATATTTTTTCTCAGCAATGCGGGCACATATGAACATGGGACCAACAAAGATGCCTTCAGCTGCCAAGCGCACATGTAACTGGTCAGACAGTGTCATAGGTACAAATCTGCTGACAGATGGTCTTTAAGGCAACTCCTGTCCATATATCCTACTAAGGAACATGGATTACATAGATGAGAGTCCCCCACTCGGAGACCCTATCCTGTGAGCCAGAATAGGGAGCAGCACTATAGAAGTGGCCCTCTTTCTAGAAGAGTCAAGCCATTCTTGAATTACATCGACAGTAAGTCATCCAAATTGCTGTCATGCAATATTACATTCCCTTCTGCATCGGCAGTTGTGGGGGATATGCCTTACTAGCTACAGCTTCCCCGAGCAAATTCAGCTTTTTTCTGGGTTCATGATTAGACAACCCTTTAAAATCCAATGAACTGTACATAGGTTTAATGTTAAAGGGACACTGACAGGCCCAATAAGCATAATTATCTATATATATGCATGCACAGGTCTTCTAATGTGTATTAAAAACATATAAGTATAACCCCTGTCCACCTTATAAATACAGCAAACTCATGTTTTATAACCAGATGTAATCGCTCTTCTTACTGCCCAAGGAGCGGCGTTTCAGCTTCACTTCTGCCCAGCCAGCCGCGCCCCAACCGCCGTTTTGAAGCGCTGCCCAGCTAATCAATATTCACTTCGCTGGGCGGCTTCTGCTGTCCCCGACGTTCCGAGATCCCGCGCATGCCCAATAGAAAGCTATGGGCATCGGACTCACTTTCAGCTTCTGCGCAGGCGCGATGTGATCCCGGCGAGTGAGGGTGCCGGGCGCATGCGCAGAAGCTGAAAGTGAGTCCGATGCCTATAGCTTTCTATGTCAGGGACAGAAGAAGCCGCCCAGCAAAGTGAATATTGATGAGCTGGGCTGATCTTCAAAACGGCGGTTGGGGCGCGGCTGGCTGGGCAAAAGTGAAGCTGAAACGCCGCCCCTTGGGCAGAAAGAAGAGCAATTACATCAGTTTATAAAACATAAGTTTGCTGTATTTATAAGGTGGACAGGGGTTATACTTATATGTTTTTAATACACATTAGAAGACCTGTGGATGCATATATATAGATAATTATGCTTATTGGGCCTGTCAGTGTCCCTTTAAGCTTTTTCTAACTGTGGCAGGAGTTCCCCACCAGCTTCTTGGCTCCCTTTACTTATCTTCCAGTCCCCATTCTGTAAGCTTCTGGAAGGACTGGTTCTCGTGCACCGCTTCTCCAATGACTGGTCTCAGCAGTGACATTTCCCCAAACAAATTATCACTGCCACATCATGTGCAGGTGACAAGTCCAGTCATGGGCTAGAGCAGCGCATTAGACAGTGTCTGCCTGGGGACTGTAAGACCAGTGAAGGGATTCAGAAAAGAGGTGCAGGGAACAGGTGAGTGCTGCCCACAGTTATAAAGTCCCAAAGCTGGACAAGCCCATTATTATTATGGTGGCTCATGGCTGCCGCTGGTGGACTCAACGGCCCTGGGTTTCTGAGTCCCAGCATTGTGAACCCATCACCTTCCCTCTTCTTGCCGGTGACCCTGGCCATGAAGGTTGCTCTGTCCCTCCATGCAGGGTGTGGCCTGCTCGCGAGTAAGACCTCACTCTTTTTGCCCATAAGGCACACGCACCCACTACCTCCGGCATATGGGTCAGCACAAGCACCCTAATATGCTCCAGCACCTTCCCCTGTGGAAGGGTGCCTGAGAAATGGGTTGTCTAACTTGCTAGTATCCTGCTAAGGTGTGCTATTCAGTTTTCTGCCTGTGGACAGACTTTCTTCTCAATTCCTGGAGTGTGACCCTCTGCTGCCTGACCTCCGTATTGACTCTTCGCTGCCTTCCCTGACTTCAGACCCTGTATTGGATTGCTTATACTCTGTCTGCCCTGATCTCGGCCTGTCCCTGACTACAGTTTTGGCTGATCCTGCGGTCCTCTGTACTGGTGTCTCTGACCCCTGTAGGTCAGCTGTCAACTATACAGAGAATACTCTGTAAGGTAGTAGCCTGGTGGTTACCCTGCAGTGAAGTCCAGATCCTTGTACAGGGGTTAAATGGTGAAAACCAAGGGACTGCCAGGATAACGCCCCAAAAGTCAAATTTGTTGGTTGACACAGTGGTTCCACACCCACTGCCACGCAGCTATATGAAGAGAAGCTGGAGATGAGGCTTTGTATCAAAAAATGAAGCTCCAACCCCTATTCCAATACATTATTAGTCAGCATAGTAGTGTAGACATAAAATGAATATCATTCAATGTTGGATTTATATATGAATAGGAATGAAGAAATAATAGATATTAATTTAACACATTTGCATACATTTAGAACATTTGCATACGATGTGCAGAGTTTTGAACACCATCTATCACATTATGGGGGAGATCTATCAAACTGGCATAAAGGAGAACTGGCTTAGTTGCCCATAGTATCCAAGAAGATTCCACCTTTCATTTTTCAGAGCTCCTCTTGAAAATGAAAGGTGGAATCTGATTGGTTGCTATGGGCAACTAAGCCAGTTCTACTTTACACCAGTTTGATAAATCCCCCCCAATAATGTGTTTTTCTATACAACTGATCAGAATAAAATAATTCCTCACCTTCCGTCCACCTGTGTTTATACGTAGCGATGTTAGGAAAGGATCAAATATCATATGGCTGGTTTCTATGTTGACAGGTGACTGCCTCTTACCAACTGCACACAGATTCCAGGCTGAATTTACCAATCCCCAAAAAGAAGGCACTGCAACGAAAAAAATATATATTGTGACTTATATGAGCATTTGGTAATCTGTGAACACAGCACAATCAGCTAGTTACATGATATCAGAAATCTTAGCTTAAAGCCGTTGTCCCATGAAAAATATTTTACATTTTTCAAGACAGCACCTGGATCTGAACACTTTCAGAACTGTATGAAATTAAAAATTCTATAAAAGGCATCTGTATGGCGCCACCTGCTGTTTGTTCTTTTCCTTTGTACATTGGTCGCACATTCTCAGTTCCATCCCGTAAGGGGGTCTTTACACGCTGCAGATTTTGTCGCAGAAATTTCCGCATCTGAAAACCAAACACATGGATTTCTGTAAGCCCCATTCAGGTGAATGGAACTGATTCTCAGCCACTAATATTTAATATTTATATTTGTTCTGCAACAAAATCTGCATCGTGTGAAGGCGCCTTAGGCTACTTTCACACTAGCATTTTGGCTTTCCTTTCATGAGATCCGTTCAGGTTTTGCCCTAATGCATTCTGAATGGAAAAGGATCAGCTCAGAATGCATCAGTTTGCCTCCGTTCAGTCACAATTCCGCTCTGGAGGCGGACACCAAAACGCTGCCTGCCTGACGAAGCGGAGCCAAACGAATCCGTCCTGACACACAATGTAAGTCAATAGGGACGGATCCGTTCTCTGACACAATCTGGCACAATAGAAAACTGATCCGTCCCCCATTGACTTTCAATGGTGTTCAAGACAGATCTATCATAGCTATAGAAGACATAATACAACCGGATCTGTTCATGACGGATGCATGCAGTTGTATTATTGCAACGGAAGCCTTTTTGCAGATCCATGACGGATCCGCAAAAAACGCGAGGTACGGGGCTGGTTCTATGTGAGGTACGGGGCTGGTTCTATGTGAGGTACGGGGCTGGTTCTATGTGAGGTACGGGGCTGGTTCTATGTGAGGTACCGGGCTGGTTCTATGTGAGGTACGGGGCTGGTTCTATGTGAGGTACGGGGCTGGTTCTATGTGAGGTACGGGGCTGGTTCTATGTGAGGTACGGGGCTGGTTCTATGTGAGGTATGGGGCTGGTTCTATGTTAGGTACGGGGCTGGTTCTATGTGAGGTACCGGGCTGGTTCTATGTGAGGTACCGGGCTGGTTCTATGTGAGGTACGGGGCTGGTTCTATGTGAGGTACGGGGCTGGTTCTATGTGAGGTACGGGGCTGGTTCTATGTGAGGGGCTGGTTCTATGTGAGGGGCTGGTTCTATGTGAGGCGCTGGTTCTATGTGAGGTACGGGCTGGTTCTATGTGAGGTACGGGGCTGGTTCTATGTGAGGTACGGGGCTGGTTCTATGTGAGGTACGGGGCTGGTTCTATGTGAGGTACCGGGCTGGTTCTATGTGAGGTACGGGGCTGGTTCTATGTGAGGTACGGGGCTGGTTCTATGTGAGGTACGGGGCTGGTTCTATGTGAGGTACGGGGCTGTTTCTATGTGAGGGGCTGGTTCTATGTGAGGGGCTGGTTCTATGTGAGGCGCTGGTTCTATGTGAGGGGCTGGTTCTATGTGAGGTACGGGCTGGTTCTATGTGAGGTACGGGCTGGTTCTATGTGAGGTACCGGGCTGGTTCTATGTGAGGTACCGGGCTGGTTCCATGTGAGGTACGGGGCTAGTTCTATGTGAGGGGCTGGTTCTATGTGAGGTACGGGGCTGGTTCTATGTGAGGTACGGGGCTGGTTCTATGTGAGGTACGGGGCTGGTTCTATGTGAGGGGCTGGTTCTATGTGAGGGGCTGGTTCTATGTGAGGCGCTGGTTCTATGTGAGGTACGGGCTGGTTCTATGTGAGGTACGGGGCTGGTTCTATGTGAGGGGCTGGTTCTATGTGAGGTACGGGGCTGGTTCTATGTGAGGGGCTGGTTCTATGTGAGGTACGGGGCTGGTTCTATGTGAGGTATGGGGCTGGTTCTATGTGAGGGGCTGGTTCTATGTGAGGTACAGGGCTGGTTCTATGTGAGGTACAGGGCTGGTTCTATGTAAGCTACAGAGCTGGTTCTATGTGAGTTACAGAGCTGGTTCTAGCTTTTACCCCAAAATTTGCTTCATGACGAATTACTTTGTCATGTAAGTAGTAGGTGCAATGACAGGGAGCAGAATTTGCACCGCCCCCTGTCATTGAACCCCTCAGATGCCACGTTGATAGTTGATCGCCGCATCTGATAGTAATAAAACAGTGTAAAATAAAAAAAACAAAAACAAAAGAAATCATACTTACCTCATCCATTCGCTCGTGATGGGCCGGCCGCCACCACCTTGCTTGAAGATCTGGATCGAAATCTTGCGCGGCCCGTGGTGACATCATACGTCACGGTGTGAGATCTTCAAGCAACATGGTGGCAGCTGTTTTTTACACCATTTCATGAAAAGTCAATTCGCTACCACGAGCACGAGGAAATTCGGCTTTGCTGAAAAAAGAATTTCCCCTGAAATTCACTCAACTCTAAAAAAGATTGTCATGTACTATATGATTTACGTTTTACATTAATAATGGAATATATATATATATATATATATATATACAGTACAGACCAAAAGTTTGGACACACCTTCTCATTCAAAGAGTTTTCTTTATTTTCATGACTATGAAAATTGTAGATTCACACTGAAGGCATCAAAACTATGAATTAACACATGTGGAATTATATACATAACAAACAAGTGTGAAACAACTGAAAATATGTCATATTCTAGGTTCTTCAAAGTAGCCACCTTTTGCTTTGATTACTGCTTTGCACACTCTTGGCATTCTCTTGATGAGCTTCAAGAGGTAGTCCCCTGAAATGGTCTTCCAACAGTCTTGAAGGAGTTCCCAGAGATGCTTAGCACTTGTTGGCCCTTTTGCCTCCACTCTGCGGTCCAGCTCACCCCAAACCATCTCGATTGGGTTCAGGTCCGGTGACTGTGGAGGCCAGGTTATCTGGCGCAGCACCCCATCACTCTCCTTCATGGTCAAATAGCCCTTACTTTCAAAGTTTTCCCAATTTTTCGGCTGACTGACTGACCTTCATTTCTTAAAGTAATGATGGCCACTCGTTTTTCTTTACTTAGCTGCTTTTTTCTTGCCATAATACAAATTCTAACAGTCTATTCAGTAGGACTATCAGCTCTGTATCCACCTGACTTCTCCTCAACGCAACTGATGGTCCCAACCCCATTTAGAAGGCAAGAAATCCCACTTATTAAACCTGACAGGGCACACCTGTGAAGTGAAAACCATTTCAGGGGACTACCTCTTGAAGCTCATCAAGAGAATGCCAAGAGTGTGCAAAGCAGTAATCAAAGCAAAAGGTGGCTACTTTGAAGAACCTAGAATATGACATATTTTCAGTTGTTTCACACTTGTTTGTTATGTATATAATTCCACATGTGTTAATTCATAGTTTTGATGCCTTCAGTGTGAATCTACAATTTTCATAGTCATGAAAATAAAGAAAACTCTTTGAATGAGAAGGTGTGTCCAAACTTTTGGTCTGTACTGTATATAAAGATATATATAGATATATATAGATATATATAATTTGGAGAGACAGAATAGACAGTGAGAGTCATGAGTACTGATTACCCCACCAGACACAGTGATTGACAGCCTTCTGTGTATGTACATTGATACAGGAAGAGCTGCCAATCACCCTTTGTGGGTGGGGTAATCAGGACTCCTACTATCTGTCCTAGGAGTCCTATGGGAATTTACCCTGCATTTTACTCAGAGATCATTCTCCAAATGATAAAAGTTTATATATCACAGAGCTCAGCTCCTCTCTATCATATCCTACTTTTGGAGGAGGAGAAGTCACCTGACAGGTTCACTTTAAGACTAAAACGGCTAAAATAAACAATGTGTCTCCAGTTCCTTTTCTTAGTATGAAAATGCTATGTAAACCTATCTATATGGCATAAGAATGAGGAACAGCAGTCTGCTGCTCTTCCAGACTCCTTTGGTATTGCGCAGTGATTTTGGTACATAAATGCCACCGATTTCCATCACCAACGCAATGTGTACATAAAGGTGTCAATGGTTTCAATTCTGACTGAGATTCAGAGGGATGGAAGACTCAAAGCTGCGCCAAAGTGATTCTGATATGCTGCAGACCTGTCTACAGAACTCTGATTGTTTAATTTGGAAAAGGACTTAGGAACAGTAAACTAAGCTGTAGAAACCAGTGTCAGACAGCTGCTGCCAAGGCCAATAAGATAATGGGTTGCATCAAAAGGGGCATAGATGCCTGTGATGAGAACATAGTCCTACCACCTTACACATCACTAGTCAGACTACACATGGAGTACTGTGAACAGTTCTGGGCTCCTGTGAACAAGGCAGACATAGCAGAGCTGGAGAAGGTTCAGAAGAGGGTAACTAAAGTAATAACTGGAATGGGTGGACTACAGTACCCTGAAAGATTATCAAAATTAGGGTTATTCACTTTAGAAAAAAGACGACTGAGGGGAGATCTAATTACTATGTATAAATATATCAGGGGTCAGTACAGAGATCTATCACATCATCTATTTATCCCCAGGACTGTGACGAGGGGACATCCTCTGCATCAGGAGGAAAGGAGGTTTTTTACACAAACATAGAAGTGGATTCTTTACGGTAAGAGCAGTGAGACTATGGAACACTCTGCCTGAGGAGGTGGGGATGGTGAGTTCACTAAAAGAGTTCAAGAGGGGCCTGGATGTATTTCTGGAGTGTAATAATATTACAGGCTATAGCTACTAGAGAGGGGTCGTTGTTCCAGGGAGTTATTCTGATTGCCTGATTGGAGTCAGGAAGGAATTTGTTCCCTTAAAATGAGAAAAATTGGCTTCTACTGTTTAAATAGGGTTGAGGTTCAAAGGTTTCTGTAAAATACGGAATGACTTAACTTGGGTAAAAAGAAAAACTCTTTAGGTTTTGATCAACTTGAATTTGCAGGTTCTATTAGTCTGTTTAGTATTTTTAATGGAAGTAATAGTTCAGTACGCAGCCATATGCTCGCTACTAAAACGCTTGACAGGCCACACTAATTCAAAACCACCTGTTGGTATTTACTGGTATGCATTTTACTTGGTTTTCATTCATCATATAGGGAATTAAAAATGTTAAATTGTAGTTTATGAATCACGTGATAATTACAGACGAGCAAATCAATTCTAAAATATGGCAATTCAACCCACATTTTTCAAAAAGCTCTGGTTCTAATTAACTCAAATTTTGTGTGATTTGGTTTGGGATAATCAGAGGAAGGAGAGAGGCCATGAGAAAACTTTGGTTTTGGCTCCAATTTATTTGGACCTGAGTGGAATCGGAAGATCGATTTGGCTGAATTGGAGGTCAAATCAAATTTTAAGAAATTCTCTTATCTCTAGTCTTAAAGAGGTTGTTTCACTTCAGCAAATAGCATTTATCATCTAGAGGAAGTTAATACAAGGCACTTACTAATGTATTGTGATTGTCCATATTGTCTCCTTTGCTGGCTGGATTCATTTTTCCATCACATTATACACTGCTCATTTCCATGGTTACGACCACCCTGCAATCTATCAGTGGTGGTCGCGCTTGCACACTATAGAAAAAAGCGCCAGCCTTTCTGGTGGCCGGGACCGTGGGAGTGCACTTAGGCTAGTGTTTTTTTCTATAGTGTGTTAGCACGGCCACCGCTGCACGATGGTCGTAACCATGGTAACAAGCATTGTATAATGTGAAGGAAGATCACAAATCATAAAATATTTTCGAAAGTCCCTTATCGGGAACCTTTTTTGTTGTTGCTACAATGGGAATAACTTTGTATGCAGAAAAATATCTCTTGCTTGTAAAGTGATCATCAACGTCTTTGTGATTGACATGAAATTTGACAATTCAAAAATTTTAGTCAAATTGAAAGTTGTGTGCAGTCAATACCATAAGAAACACTGTCTTCCAATGGATGCTATGGTGGACACACCACTACTTTACAATATCATACCCAACTGCCATGTGGCCTATATAGGTGTCACAAACTCACCTGTCCGGGCTCCAGTGTTGAGCTGTCCAGGTTTGGGGTGGCGCCCCGGGAGAGACTGTGCGTCTCTCTCTAAGCCACACCCGCTGGTGACGCGACCACATCCTTAGTAACAGGATGCAGTGCTCTGTTTCTCCCTGCAGCAGGTGTGTATTGGGGAAGATTAGCAGTAAACTGATTGCTCAGCAGCTCTATTCCTATGTGCTAGTGTTTCTGACTAATGGAGCGCTGAGTTATGGACCTATCAGGTTCTGATCCTGGAACTCAGTGCCAGTGATAGTCTCAGACTCACTTGCTGTGTTCCTGGTTCCTGTGCTTGATGGATTACTTGTTCTTCTGACCCCGGCTTGTCTTCTGACCACTCTCTGTCTCTTGTTTTGGTAATGCATATCCTATCTGGTTCTGACCCATTTACGTACAACCCTGTATTTGTGTTTTGTCTCTTGGTGTTTGTCTGTCTCTGCACCTTAGTAGTATAGGGACTGTCAACCATTTGCAGTCTTGCTACCTAGGACTTGTACTGCAAATAGATAGAGAAAGCAGGCTGGGTTCTAGATCAGCGCTCACTGTCCGTGTCTGTCCCTACCTATAGGCATTACAATAGGTCTCTTTTGTGACAGGGGGACCTTTGAACCCTTCAGTGACTGGGGTCACTAGGGCCCTGGTGCGACTGTTACCTCGGCAACCTCTATAACTCCGCCTCTCCCGACAGACAGGCGGTAACAGATGTTTGACAGTCAGTTATTCCCTGCTCCATTGAAATAACATTAAGGGCGTTGTCCAGTCTTTAGTATGTGATGGTCAACCTTTAGGACACCTTGTAACTCCATTGCCATTGGGAGCAGTGCTGTACTACTATGTTGACAGTGCTGTGTAGCAAGGCGCCAACTCCTGGAGATGGAGCTACATTAAATAGCTGATTGGTGGGAATGCACAGTGTTGGACCCCTGCTGATGAACTAGTGATGGCCTATTATGAGGATAGGGCATCAATTACTAAAGGCTGGGCAACCACTTGAATTTTTTCTTGGCATGGGGGAATCACTGATTACTGTAGACCAGGAGAAAACAACCTTGGTTGATCTGAGGGCCATATTGTCCGACTGAAACAAGGGCCACCATAAAATTTAAAGGGGTATTACTTTTTGAGACATTGAAAATATATTCCATAAATGTCTAATAGGTGTAGGTTCCACTGACTCCCAAATGTCAGGAGAATGGGCACTGACTCCTTCA